>NC_081554.1:174545400-174557900 GCF_963082655.1 Stomoxys calcitrans
CCCCACCCCTCTTCGTTTGGCTCATCTTTCCCCAAGCTGATTCAGTTGAAATGAAGTTTTGTTCTTTTATTCATTTGTTGGCCAACGTGTAAGCATGAAGGACAGAGCTTTTATTTATTTATCCCAAGCATGAAATCTCCAATTTTCCTGTTAACCCCATATTGCATTCTCTAGGTGCATATTTCATTATTATTTTAAATTAATGGGTTTAATAATAATGGCATTCTTTAATTATAATTTCCAGCAGCTCTTTATGGTGTTTGTGTTCTTTGGGAAAAGGAAGGAACACAAAGGACAACGGGTTTATGGAAATTTATGACGTCAATGACAGCCACAAAACTAGTGTTAAAAAAATGATAAAAATAGCTGACCATATATATGCAGTAGTGTATTGAATCATAGAGCACTCATTGCGGTTGGTCTTCCTGATGTTCCTCAGGGACATGTTGGTTGACATATTATAAATTTAATTTTTTTTTTTTTTGGGATGTGGGATTAACATCAAGTGAACACGCTTTAAGTTCGGCGGGGTTGAATCTTAGAGACCCTCCGCCATGGATCGCATATGACAGGCTCTTTGAATACTACTTAATTTCCCATTGATATGAGTGAACATTCCACTCATATCAATGAGTGCAGCCCGATTAAAGTTCTATGGTCAATGACAAGGGGCCTGCTTCTCTCTGCGGAATCCGAATGGCGTGCCGCATAGTGACACCACTTGGTAGAGAAATTTCAAAATGGCAGTATATCTCACAAATCTGAGCAGCTTTATTGAGAGGGTAACCACCGAAAAAATTGAAAAATTTTCTGTTGTACACGCCAGGATTTGAACCTGGGCTCTCGGCATCATAAGCGGACATGCTAGCCTCTGCGTCACGGTAGCCTCCGTTCATTGAATGTCTAGTATCTGGTTAGCACGCCCGCCTTTGATGCTGAACGCTTGGGTTCAAATCCTGGACAGAACATTAAAACAAGTAAAAGCGTGCTAAGTTCGGCCGGGCAGAATCTTGGGAAACCACCACAATGGATTCTGCTCAAATATGGGAGCTATATGTAGTTATAGACCGAATTGGACGGTACTTGGCACAGTTGTTGAGAGTCATAACAGAACACTATATTCAAAATTTCAGCCAAATCAGAAAAAAAAAAAACAAGTAAAAGCGTGCTAAGTTCGGCCGGACCGAATCTTACATACCGTCTACCATGGATCGCATTTGCCGAGTTCTTCTCCCGGCATCTCTCTTAGGCAAAAAAGGATATAAGAAAAGATTTGCTCTGCTATTAATATATTATCACATGTTAGAGACCTGTGTAAAATGTCAGCCAATTCGAATAAGAATTGCGCCCTTTGGGGGCTCAAGAAGTAAAATAGAGAGATCGATTTATATGGGAGCTGTATCGGGCAATAGACCGATTCAGATCATAATAAACACGTATGTTGTTGGTCTTGAGAGGATCCGTAGTACATAATTTCAGGCAAATCGGATAATAATTGCGAACTCTAGAGGCTCAAGAAGTCAAGATCCCAGATCGTTTTATATGTCAGCTATATCAGGTTATGGGCCGATTTGAACCATACTTGGCACATTTATTGGATATCATAAAAAAACACGTCGTGCAAAATTTCATTTCAATCGGATAAGAATTGCGCACTCTAGAGGCCCAAGAAGTCAAGACCCAAGATCGGTTTATATGGCAGCTATATCAAAACATGGACCAATATGGCCCATTTACAATACCAACCGACCTACACTAATAAGAAGTATTTGTGCAAAATTTCAGGCGAATAGCTATACTCCTTCGGAAAGTTAGCGTGCTTTCGACAGACATTTAACAACTGTGCTCATTTTGGTTGAAATCGGTCCATAACCTCGTATAGCTGTCATATAAAACGATCTGGGTTATTGACTTCTGAAGCCTCTACAGGGCGCAATTCTCAACCGATTTAGCTGAAATTTAGCATGACGTGTTTTTTTACGACTTTCAACAATTGTGTTAAGTATGGTTGAAATCGGTTCATAACCTGATAAAGCTGCGCTATAAACTATGGGGTCTTGACTTCTTGAGCCACCAGTGGGCGCAATTCCTATCCGATTTGGCTGAAATTTTGCATGACGTGTTTCGTTATGACATCCAACAACTGTGTTAAGTATGGTTGAAATCGGTCCGTTATCTAATAAAGCTGCCCTTTAAACTGTGGAGGGATCTTGATTTCTTTAGCCTCTAGAGGGCCCAATTATTTTCTAATATTTGGCACAGATGCACCTTTAAGCTGGTTAAGTTTCTGGGACGGTCAATATCGGATCATATTTGGATATAGCTGCTATATAAACCGATCTGCCGGTAAAGGGTCTAATGCCCATAAATGCTTTATTTTTTAACCGATTATGCTGAAATTCGAAACAGTGAGTAGTTTAAGACCTCCTACCTTAGAACCCAAATATGGTTCAAATCAGACTATATTTAGATATAGCTGCCATTTAGACCGATCTGCCGATAAAGGTTTTAATGCCCATAAAAGCTTTATTTATTACCCCACTTAGTTGAAATTTGAAACGGTGTGTTATTTTAAGCCTCCCAACATTCAATCTGAATATGGTTAAGATCGGACTATAAATAGATATAGCTGCCATATAGACCGATCTCCCGATAAAGGGTACCTAAGTTTGGAGTCAGTGGCCTAATCGTTAAGGGCGTTACGTCTAAGGCACATTTCTGACTGAATGGCTTCGTTAATCAGCAAAGTATGCGTTATTTGTCAGACAGCAATCCATAGGTACTCCATGAGTCATCATTGCATCCCGAAAGTACAAAGTTCATCAATCGTCGCTGGCTTGTTGGTATGGACCATAGACTAGACGTAGCCCTACAGGAATTAGTGCAACGGTGTTAAATCGCAAGACCGACGCGGCCATTCGACTGGATCAATTTGTGAGATAGTAAGAAAGTACGTTCTTCAAACTTCGTTTCCAATAAATTGATGTTGATATTCGCTGTGTGGCTTGTGGCGCCATCCTGTTGAAATCAAATGTCCTCCACATATCCATATCATTCAATTGGGGTCAAAAATATTCTGCTATTATTGAACATTAGCGAATGCCATTCATGGAAGAAGTACGGCTCAATGACGCCGCCGGTCCATAAACCGCACCAAACCGTAATTTTTTCGAGAAGCAATGATGACTAATGGAGTACGTGTGGATTGCTGTCTGACAAATAACGCATATTTTGCTGATTGCCGAAGCCATTCAGACGGAAATCAGCCTTGGCTCTTAACCTTAAAGCCACTAACTCCGAAATTCGGTAGTAAAATATTCTGTTATTATTAAACGGTTGCGATTCCCATTCCCAGTAACATGCCGGTCTTGATCATCACGGAAGAAGTACGGCCAATGACGCCGCCGGCCCATAAACCGCACAAAACCGTAATATTTTCGGGATGCAATGATGAATCATGGAGTACCTATGGATTGCTGCTGGTCTTGATCATCACAGAAGAAGTACGGTCCAATGACGCCGCCGGCCCATAAACCGCACCAAACCGTAATATTTTCTAGAAGCAATGATGACTAATGGAGTACGTGTGGATTGCTGTCTGACAAATAACGCATATTTTGCTGATTGCCGAAGTCATTCGGACTGAAATGAGCCTTGGACATAGCGCTCTTAATGTAAAAGCCACTAACTCCGAAATTCGGTAGTAAAATATTCTGTTATTATTGAACGGTAGCGATTCCCATTCCCAGTAATATGTCGGTCTTGATCATCACGGAAGAAGTAAGGCCCATTGTCGCCGCCGGCCCACAAACTGTAATATTTTCGGGATGCAATGATGACTCATGGAGTACCTATGGATTGCTGTCTGACAATCCACACGTACTCCATTAGTCATCATTGCTTCTCGAAAAAATTACGGTTTGGTGCGGTTTATGGGCCGGCGGCGTCATTGAGCCGTACTTCTTCCGTGAATGGGAATCGCTAATGTTCAATAATAGCAGAATATTTTTGGCCCCAATTGAATGATATGGATATGGAGGACATTTGATTTCAACAGGATGGCGCCACAAGCCACACAGCGAATATCACCATAAATTTATTGGAAACGAAGTTTGAAGAACGTACTTTCTCACTATCTCACAAATTGATTCAGTCGAATGGCCGCGTCGGTCTTGCGATTTAACACCGTTTTACTAATTCCTGTAGGGCTACGTCTAGTCTATGGTCCATACCAACAAGCCAGCGACGATTGATGAACTTTGTACGAATATCAAAAGCCAAATCCCAGCAGAATCGGCCGATTTATGCCTGAAAACTTTCGAAATTGGATTCAGCGTCGGCACTTCTGCAAGAAACTTTTGTAGCGCTCTTATCGAAAAACCCGATACTACCCGATATTTTTTAAGATACAGTTACACAGCAATCTAAGATGGATTCCTATAGGCAGTACCTATGTAAAGCCTTTTCCGCTGCATTTTTACTTCGTGTATGGTTGAACAATAATACTGAATTAAAAAAATTTGTTTTATTGAATTTCCGTTTCGTTTAAATTGCCAAAGTCATAATTGCTAATCACTCTAGATTAGAAATAAACCAATTGTGGTGATTACTCAAAATAGAGCATGATGGAACATTTGTCGGGGGTGTTTGTTTATACAGCCATAATACCTACATTTAGTATTGTGCATGCGAAGAGCCCCAATTAATTCAATTATAATCCTCACAATATTACCATTTTGTGCAAATTCATTAAATGACACTGCCAAAATCACTTTCCATTTAAATGGATACCTGAGTACGTGTTTCATTTTGAACAATGAATGACCTGTCGATTTAATTAAAATGTCAACAACAAGTGCTGGGGTAAATTTGGCCATTGGGGAAGGTAGCTTCAGTCAAAAAGTCATTGGGGAATCAAAATCTAATTGAATATTTTGCCCATGTCCAGGCATGACAAGTAGGCAATGAATAAATAATCACCCTACACCCAACCCACAAATGCACACACAAGCACTAACTTATGGAAGCCTGGTGGCATGGCAGTATAATTACAAAATTGAGCAATGCCAACATTAGAAGTATGAGAGACAATGAGCCCGGCAAAGGATATGCATGCCATGAAATTTCATGGTGCTTGAATGGTTGGTGTAGAACATTTAGTGAGGAATGTGCTGGCATGACTAAGGGGACAATTAATTTTATGATAGCTATTTTGTTTTGTGATGGAGAAGTAATAATGGGAGAAAGTGGGGAGCGATAGTTATTCATTAATAACCAATTATATAATGAGGGTACCCGAGGGAATTTTAGGGTTAAAATAATACCACAGAAAAATTGAAAGTGAAATAATTACAGCAGTGATGGACGCACTAAAACAGTGGAAACAGTGGAAAGGGGCAGTAAAATCCGAACAATCAAATAGTGAGGCAGCAGGTATGCAAACTTAGTGTATTTCGTACTAGATTTGTTGCTTTCTAGATCAACAACAAGAAAAAAGGCTTTAAGTTCGGCCGAGCCGAACTTTGGATAGCCAACACCTCGGGTATATATGTAAACCACCTTTAGTCATAATCCGGTGAAAAATGCATACCTTATGCCCCATAGCAGCTATATCGAAATATGTTCCAATTTGGACCAAATACTTAGTACAGGTCATTGTTCAATTGTGTATAAGAAAATATTGGTCTTTTTAGTAGAAACAAGTAAAAGCGTGCTAAGTTCGGCCGGGCCGAATCTTACATACCCTCCACCATAGATCGCATTTGTCGAGTTCATCTCCCGTCATCTTTTCTTAGGCAAAAAAGGATATAAGAAAAGATTTGCTCTGCTATTAGAGCGATATCAAGATATGGTCCGGTATAAAATTTCAGCCAATTGGAATAAGAATTGCGCCCTTTGGGGGCTCAAGAAGTAAAATAGAGAGATCGATTTATATGGGAGCTGTATCGGGCTATAGACCGATTCAGACCGTAAAAAACACGTATGTTGATGGTCATCAGAAATCCGTCGTACAAAATTTCAGGCAAATCGGATAAGAATTGCGCACTCTAGAGGCTCAAGAAGTCAAGACCCAAGATCGGTTTATATGGCAGCTATATCAATACATGGACCGATATGGTCCATTTACAATACCAACCGACCTACACTAATAAGAAGTATTTGTGCAAAATTTCAAGCGGCTAGCTTTACTCCTTCGGAAGTTAGCATGCTTTCGACAGACAGATGGACGGACAGACGGACGGACAGACGGCCGGACATGGCTAGATCGACATAAAATGTCGCAACGATCAAGAATATATATACTTTATGGGGTCTCAGACGAATATTTCGAGTAGTTACAAACAGAATGACGAAATTAGTATACCCTCCATCTTATGGTGGAGGGTATAAAAATAATAAAAATAAACTTATCCGAACCATATACGACACGGATGTCGAAAAGCCTAACATAAGTCACTGTGTCAAATTTCAGTGAAATCGGATTATAAATGCGCCTTTTATTGGGCCAAGATTTTAAATCGAGATATCGGTCTATATGGCAGCTATATCCAAATCTGGACCGATCTGGGCCAAATTGCAGAAGTATGTCGAAGTGCTTACTACAACTCACTGTCCCAAATTTCGGAGTCATCGGACAATAAATGCGCCTTTTATGGCCCCAAAACCTTAAATCAAGAGATCGGTCTATATGGCAGCTATATCCAAATCTGGACCGATTTGGGCCAAATTGCAGAAAAATATCGAGGGGCTTATTTTACCTCACTGTCCCAAATTTCGGCAAAATAGGACAATAAATGCGCCTTTTATGGGCCCAAAAGCTTAAATCGAAAGATCGGTCTATATGACAGCTATATCCAAATCCGGACCGATCTGAGGCATATCGCAGAAATATGTCGAGGGGCTCATTTTACCTCACTATCCCAAATTTCGGCGAAAACGGATAATAAATGCGCCTTTTATAGGCCCAAAACCTTAAATCGAGAGATCGGTCTATATGGCTGCTATATCCAAATCTGAACCGATCTGGGACAAATTAAAGAAGAATATTGAAAGACATAGTACAACTCACTGTCTCAAATTTTGGCAAAATCGGACAATAAATGCGCCTTTTATGGCCCCAAGACCTTAAATCTGGAGATCGGTCTATATGGCAGCTATATCCAAATCTGGACCAATCTGAGCCAAATTGAAGAAGAATGTTGAAGGACCTTATATAACTCACTGTCCCAAATTTTGGCAAAATCGGAAAATAAATGCGCTTTTTATGACCGCAAGACCTAAAATCTGGAGATCGGTCTATATGGCAGCTATATCCAAATCTGAACCGATCAAGGCCAAATTGAAGAATAATATTGAAAGACCTAACATTACTCACTGTCCCAAATTTTGGCAAAATCGGACAATAAATGCGCCTTTTATGACCGCAAGACCTTAAATCTGGAGATCGGTCTCTATGGCAGCTATATCCAAATCTGGACCGATCTGAGTAAAATTGAAGAGGGATGTCGAAGGGCCTAACACAACTCACTGTCCCAAATTTTAGCAAAATCGGATAACAAATGTGATTTTTATGGACATAAGACCCTAAATCGGCGGATCGGTCTGTATGGCAGCTATATCCAAATCTGGACCGATCTGGGCCAAAAGGGGGGCTATATGAAGATATAGTCCGATATAGCCCATCTTCGAACTTAACCTGCTTATAAAAATAAAATGAATATACCCCCATCTTTCGGTGGTGGGTATAAAACCCCAAAAAGTAACCACTTAATGCCAAACGAAAAAAAAAAAACACTAAGTCGACCCTTTCTGCGCTTCTAGTTATGGCTCTTCACCTTTTTTGAAAATTTTAGTTCTTTTTGCTGTCACGGTGAGACAATGCTGAAGGAATTTTCTCCTATTCCTACAGAAACAGGGAGAAGTTTCTCCTATTCCTATAGGAATAGTTTCTCCTGAGAGAAGTTTCTCCTATTCCTAAGGGAGCTGGAGAAACATCTCCTATATCAATTTCAAAAAGTCCTGTCGAGTCTGAACGGTGTGCCGCTTAACTTCGTCTCTCCATAGAAAAGTCTTAAATGGCTGATAACACCACAAATGTGGCCAGTATTAATGAGAGGAACATCAGCAATGAACATTTTTTTCTGAGGCCCTAACTGGGATTTGAACCTCGGCCTTCTTATGGGTTAACCAAATCAACATCTGAATAATCAAAGCAAAGACATTCGATGGCTATGCCCCATTATTTTGGATCATTTCGTATATCCTTTGTGGGTTTGCGCAATCGCCCCGTTACCCTTATTTTCAGAAACACCAGATCTCGCAGATGGGTGGTAAAATTTAAGCGATATTTTGTGTGCTCTCCCATAGTAGGTTAGGCTAAGTTAGGACATGGACAAACACCTAAGCCAGTAATCAGCTTGTTGTGCTTTCTATATACCAATTAAGTAACCTCAAAAAAGAAAATTTAATCTAGGAATTCCGTGCTACTTACCTAAGTTGGTTTATGTCTGGTATTGTGTCCCCTCTTAAACGCCAGTATCTGTTAGACGCGAAAGCCTGGCAATGTCATAGGAAATGCTCCAACATCTCATCATCTTCCCCGCATGCCCTAGACATGTCGCTTGCCACACCGAGTGGATTCTGAGTGGATTTAGCCATGTCCGTCCGTCCGTCCATCTGTCTGTCATACGAGAGCACGCTAATTTTCCAAGGAATAAAGCTACAAATACTTCCTTTTAGTGTTTGCCCCAGTTAATTAGTGAAATGTTCAAGGCCAAATTTGCATTTGTACTTCCTTCTAGTGTAGGTCGCTTGGGATTGTAAATGGGTCATATCGGTCAATGTTTTGACATAGCTCCCATTGAAAGCCAACTCGGTTCTTGAATTCTTGAGCCTCTAGAGGGCATAATTCTTATCCGATTGGGTTGAAATTTTGTATTATTCCATTTTCTATGACAAGATGTGCCAAGTATGCTTCGAGTCGGTCGAAAACCATATATATCTCCCATATAAATCGATTTCCTGATTTCGCTTCTGGAGCCTTCTGAAGGCCAAATCTAATACGATTTTCTGAAATTTTGCACAGTGACTCCTCTTATGATCTCTAGCGCACCTGCAAAGTATGGCGTTTATCGTTAAAAAATCTAACATAGCTCCCATATAAACCGATCTCTCAGATGCACTTCTTGAGCCTCTAGAGGGCGCAATTTCTATCTAATTTGGCTTAAATTTTGCACAATGCCTTCCACTGTACTGACTACTTACCTTTTAAGACTCTGGAGGGCGCTATTCTTACCTGAGAGCCGTTGCCGTTATCTAGCGTTCGAAGTCATCAATACAACTTCCAACAGATGCACAGAATAATGTGCACCGTGGAAGTAGTGTAATTGTCGCAGAAAAAAATTCTGTCATTGCACGAAAACGCATGCATTGGGAAAAGTACAGCGAAAAAACAAGGTTGTCGAGCGTGGTTAATGCGGTATTTGTATCATAGAGGCGATTTCGCAATAAATACGCCGTCCAGAGGAGCAAGAAGTCAAGATCCGATATGGGTTTATATGCAGCTATATCAAAACATGGATATGGGTATAGACTATAGCCCATTCACAATCCCAACTGAATTACACTAATGGGAAGTAAAGGGTGATTTTTTTGAGGTTAGGATTTTCATGCATTAGTATTTGACAGATCACGTGGGATTTCAGACATGGTGTCAAAGAGAAAGATGCTCAGTATGCTTTGACATTTCATCATGAATAGACTTACTAACGAGCAACGCTTGCAAATCATTGAATTTTATTACCAAAATCAGTGTTCGGTTCGAAATGTGTTTCGCGCTTTACGTCCGATTTATGGTCTACATAATCGACCAAGTGAGCAAACAATTAATGCGATTGTGACCAAGTTTCGCACTCAGTTTACTTTATTGGACATTAAACCAACCACACGAATGCGTACAGTGCGTACAGAAGAGAATATTGCGTCTGTTTCTGAGAGTGTTGCTGAAGACAGTGAAATGTCGATTCGTCGCCGTTCGCAGCAATTGGGTTTGTGTTATTCGACCACATGGAAGATTTTACGCAAAGATCTTGGTGTAAAACCGTATAAAATACAGCTCGTGCAAGAACTGAAGCCGAACGATCTGCCACAACGTCGAATTTTCAGTGAATGGGCCCTAGAAAAGTTGGCAGAAAATCCGCTTTTTTATCGACAAATTTTGTTCAGCGATGAGGCTCATTTCTGGTTGAATGGCTACGTAAATAAGCAAAATTGCCGCATTTGGAGTGAAGAGCAACCAGAAGCCGTTCAAGAACTGCCCATGCATCCCGAAAAATGCACTGTTTGGTGTGGTTTGTACGCTGGTGGAATCATTGGACCGTATTTTTTCAAAGATGCTGTTGGACGCAACGTTACGGTGAATGGCGATCGCTATCGTTCGATGCTAACAAACTTTTTGTTGCCAAAAATGGAAGAACTGAACTTGGTTGACATGTGGTTTCAACAAGATGGCGCTACATGCCACACAGCTCGCGATTCTATGGCCATTTTGAGGGAAAACTTCGGAGAACAATTCATCTCAAGAAATGGACCGGTAAGTTGGCCACCAAGATCATGCGATTTGACGCCTTTAGACTATTTTTTGTGGGGCTACGTCAAGTCTAAAGTCTACAGAAATAAGCCAGCAACTATTCCAGCTTTGGAAGACAACATTTCCGAAGAAATTCGGGCTATTCCGGCCGAAATGCTCGAAAAAGTTGCCCAAAATTGGACTTTCCGAATGGACCACCTAAGATGCAGCCGCGGTCAACATTTAAATGAAATTATCTTCAAAAAGTAAATGTCATGGACCAATCTAACGTTTCAAATAAAGAACCGATGAGATTTTGCAAATTTTATGCGTTTTTTTTTTAAAAAAAAGTTATCAAGCTCTTAACAAATCACTCTTTATTTGCGAAAAATTTTAAGCACCTAGCTTTATTCACTCGAAAGTTAGCGGGCTTTCGAAAGACAGACAGATGAACGGACAGACAGACAGATGGGCCTAAATCGACTTAGGATGTCAAGACAAACAAGATTATATATACCTTGTTGAGTCGCAGATGAATATTTCAATGTGTTACAAGCAGAATGACGAAATTATTATACCCCCCTATAATGGTGGTGAGAATAAAAATCTATAAATAAGCGCCAAATTGTTTCGAATGCATAGCAATTACATCGATACTAACTTGGCATGATACATTCTTATGTGCCACACTGCATAGCTTGGCAAACAACAAATCATTTGGGATTAATTTTGGTAATTTTCTCAATGAATATGAATGAAATGGACATTCAAAGTTTCGTATAAATTTTTTTAATGAGCTAAATAAAATATTTGCATATAAATGATAATAAGGCCATATTTTATAGTGGCACAAAGTGTTTTTAAATTTGTGGAAAATTAAAATAATTTGAATTGTATATTAAATAAGGTCGTTAATCAATATTTCGCACAAGTGAAACAACAAGGTAATGATGACTGTAATGGCCCAAGGGGTCAAATGATACCACAAAGAGTGCAAACAAAAATTACTTCACCCTTCTCCTAGATAAAGCATTTAAGAAATCTGTAGTAAGGCAATAAAAAGAAGCGCCCTTACCATTGAGCTTAAACCATCACCGAAGGATGGGTATAAAAAATATATTCATTTTGTCATTCCATTTGCAACACATCGAAATATTCATTTCCGACCCTATAAAGGATATATGTTCCTAATCAGCGTAAAAATCTAAGACGATCTAGACATGTCCGTCCGTCTGTCTGTAGAAATCGCGCTACAGTCTTTAAAAATTGAGATATTGAGCCGAAACTTTGCACAGATTCTTTTTTGCCCATAGATATTATCCGATATAGCCCATCTTCGAACTTAACCTGAAGATTGGCTATATCGGACTATATCTTGATATAACCCCCATATAGACAGTGAGCTGTGTTAGGCTCCTCGACATTTTCCTGCAACTTTGCTCAAATCGGTCCCATACACACTTTTCCCGAATATTGATATCAAATTCGTGCTTTACTCCCAAAGACCTTTCATTTGAGCCCCATATTGCTATGGTCGTAAATTTGTCCTCTTTGGGGGATGTTTTTTGGGACCAAACACTTGGTCCCAAGGACCAAGATTCGATTTGGTCCGATGGACCAGATTCGAATTCTACACTCAAATACCTTTTATTTAAGCCCCATATTCCCATGGTCAGTAAATAAGTCCTGTTTGGGGGGTGTTTTGGGAAAGGGGTGGACCCCCAGAAACGTGGCCACATTTGAATATCAGATTCTTATTCTACTCGCAAATTCCTTTCATTTGAGTCCCTTATTGTCATGGTCGGTATATATGTCCGATTTAGGGGTTGGGGTGGTCTCCCTAGCACTTGGTCCGACAATTGGATATCAGATACGTTTTCTTTTCCTAAATACCTTTCATTTGAGTCACATATTGTCGTGATTGTTCTAAATA
>NC_081554.1:174562900-174602900 GCF_963082655.1 Stomoxys calcitrans
GGTTCTTAGCAAAATTTCATTTCGCACATTTGTCAAATATAGAATATTTGGTGGACAAATTAAATTTCTTTGCTACTATGTATTGGGTTGCCCAAAAAGTAATTGCGGATTTCTCATATAGTCGGCGTAGACAAATTTTTTCACAGCTTGTGACTCTGTAATTGCATTCTTTCTTCTGTCAGTTATCAGCTGTTACTTTTAGCTTGCTTTAGAAAAAAAGTGTAAAAAAGTATATTTGATTAAAGTTCATTCTAAGTTTTATTAAAAATGCATTTACTTTCTTTTAAAAAATCCGCAATTACTTTTTGGGCAACCCATTATATGCCACATTTTAATATGCCCTATTTATTTAATTTATATTTTGTTTTATAAATAAAATTGGTTTAGCACAACAAGAAATGTAATTTTAATAATCTCTAATAAAGGCAAAAGCTAAACAAACACTTATCTGTATTATATTTGACTCAAATAAAAAAATATGTTCAAATAACTCACTGCAAGGACGAAGTTAAGGAGGAAGAAAATTTGGTTTTTTAAATAGGGACTTGACAACTCTTACACTAATCATTAAACTGTATATGTCTATTCAGTAAACTCAAAGTTTTCGTTATGGTAAAGTGCACGAGAGAACAACACCTGCAAATTATAAACACTAACTACCAAAATTCGGAGCCGGCGACCGGCTCCAAACTCCAAACTCCAAATTTTTTTTTTTTTTTTTTTTGATTCATAGGTTCATCAACCAGCAAACTTTGCGTTACTGGTCAGTTGAAAATCCATATGCGCTTCACAAATCAACACTTCTTCCACAACAAAAAACAACTGTTTGATACAGTTTGCATGCTGGCGTCATCATTGGGTCATGCTTCTTCGTCGATGATGTTCATAGGTTCATCAACCAGCAAACTTTGCGTTACCGGTCACTTGAAAATCCACATGCGCTTCACGAATCAACACTTCATCCACAACAAAAAACAACTGTTTGATGCAGTTTGCATGCTGGCGTCATCATTGGGTCATGCTTCCTCATCGATGATTTCAATCGTCACGTTACCGTTAATGGATAACGCTACCTCACCATGCTTACTGATTATTTTTGGCTTGTATGGGAAGACATGAACCTGGACGATATGGTCCATCAAAACTCACTGTTTCAAAATTCATCCAAATCGGATGAAAAATGCTGCCCTTATATATAAAATGCTCAATACTCTATATTGGGAGATCGGTCTAGATGGTAGCTATATCCAAATATGGTCCAAACTGGACGATATCCTACAAAAAAGTTTAGAGGCGCACCAGAACTTGCGTTGCTTAATTTTATCGAAATAGGATTTTATCGAAATGCTCCGGTCCAATCTAGACCACATTTGACAGGAATGGGTGGAGGTGTACCAGAGCACACTGTGCCAAATTTCAAGGAATTCGGGTAATAAATGAAAAAGTTTGCAAATCGTAGTCGGTGACTACTACTTTATCCATAAAAAATAACTGTTTGATGCAGTTTGCATGCTGGCATCATCATTGGGTGATGCTTCTTCGTCGATGATGGCAATCGCCCCGTTACCGTGAATGGATAACGCACGAAAGAACAACACCTGCAAATTATAAACATTAACTACCGAAATTCGGAGCCGGTGACCGCTACTCTAACAGAAATTCCTCCAAAATCCAAATTTTTTTTGGTTCATAGGTTCATCAACAAGCAAACATTGCGTTACTAGTCAGTTGAAAATCCATATGTGCTTCACAAATCAACACTTCATCCACAAGAAAAAATAACTGTTTGGTGCAGTTTGCATGCTGGCGTCATCATTGGGTTATGCTTCTTCCTCCATGATGTCAATCGTCACGTTACCGTGAATGGATAACGCTACCTCAGCATGCTCACTGATTATTTTTGGCTTGTATTGGAAGTTCATCGAAATAGGATGTAAAATGCTCCGGTCCAGTCTAGACCACATTTGACAGGAATGGGTAGAGGTGTACCAGAACACACTGTGCCAAATTTCATGGAATTCGGGTAATAAATGAAAAACTTTGCAAATCGTAGTCGGTGACTACTACTTTACAGGCCTTAACTCGAACTTTGTTTTGCCTTAATGGGTTCATCAATAAGCACAATATGATTTATTGGTCAAATGAAAAATCCACATGTGATTCACGAATCAACACTTCATCCACAACAAAAAACAACTGTTTGGTGCAGTTTGCATGCTGGCATCATCATTGGGTCATACTTCTTTGTTGACTATGCGAATGGACAACGCTACCTCAGCATGCCCACTGATTATTTTTGTCCTGAATTGGAAGATAACACCTGGACGGCATGTGGTTTCAACAAAACGGTGCCACAAGCCACACAGCATACGTTACAATCGATTTATTGTAGATTAAGTTTGATGAATCAAGTCCTTATTGCAAATTGAAAAAGGTAAAAAGGCGTTAAGTTTGGCCGGGCCGAACTTTGAATACCCACCACCTCAGGTATATATATAATCCACCTGTCATCAGAACCCGTTGAAAAATGCATAATTTATCCCACCATAGTAGCTTTACGAAACATGATCATTCGGGCGGGCCGAACTTTGGATAACCACCACCTCGGGTATATATGTAAACCACCTTCCATCAAAATCCGGTAAAAATTGCATACCTTATGTCCCATAGCAGTTATATCGAAATATGTACCGATCTGGACCAAATACTAATAAGTACAAGTCATTATTCAATTTTGTATAACAAAATATTGGTCTTTTTAGTAGCTATAAGAATGTCGAAGGGCCTAAGACAACTCACTGTCCCCAATTTCAGCAAAATCGGATAATAAATGCGTCTTCTATGGCCCCAAGACCTTAAATCAAGAGATTGGTCTATATGGCAGCTATATCCAAATCTGGACCTATCTGAGCCAAATTGCAGAAGAATGTCGAAGAGCCTAACACAACTTACTGTCCCAAATGTCGGCGAAATCGGACAATAAATGCGCCTTTTATGGGCCCTAAGCCTTAAATCGAGAAATCGGTCTATATGGCAGATATATTCAAATCTGGAACGATCTGGGCCAAATTAAAGAAAGACGTCGAGGGGCCCAACACAACCCTCTGTCCTAAATTTCAGCAAAATCGGATAATAAATGTGACTTTTATGGGTCAAGACCCTAAATCGGCGGATCGGTCTATATGGGGGCTATATCAAGATATAGTCCGATATAGCCAAGCTTTGAACTTAACCTGCTTATGGATAAAGAAAGATCCAGTGCAAAATGTCAGCTCAATATCTCTATTTTTGAAGACTGTAGCGTGATTTCAACAGACAAACGGACGTACATGGCTGGATCGCCTTAGATTTTTATACTTCTTGAGCCCCAAAAAGGCCCAATTCTTATTCGATTTTGCTGAAATTTTACACATAGACTTCTACTGTGGTCTCCATCCCTCAATTCCATTGGCGTAGCAATTCTTTTCTTTTATCCCTTGTTTGTCTAAAAAGTGATACCGAAAAAGAACTCGACAAATTCGATCAATGGTGGAGGGTATATAAGATTCGGCCCGGCCGAACTTAACACGCTTTTACCTGTTTGTACAATAATTTCAACAGACACACGGAAACTTTTTACACCCTACACCACTGCTGTGGTACAGGGTATTATAACTTAGTGAATTTGTTTGTAGCACCCAAAAGGAAGAGAGATAGACCCATTGATAAGTATACCGATCGACTCAGAATCACTTTCTGATTCGATTTAGCTATGTCCGTCTGTCTGTCTGTCTGTCCGTCCGTCTGTCTGTCCATGTTAATATGTGTACAAACTACAGATCGCAACTTTGATCCGATCGTCTTCGAATTTGGTACAGGCATATTTTTCGGCCTAGAGACGAAGCCTACTGAAATTGGAAAAAAATCGGTTCAGATGTGGATATAGCTCCCATATATATGTTCATCCGATTTTCAGTAATAATGCAATAAAATGGTCATATGTTACCCGATCCTCTCGAAACTTGTCAGGAAGGATTTTTTTACTACTCTCGACATAACTGGTGAATTTCATGGAAATCGGTTCAGATTTAGATATAGCTCTCATATATATGTTCGTCCGATTTTCACTCCTAGAGCCACTGCAAGCGCATTTATTGACCAATCTTGCCAAAATATTGCTCAACGCTCTCCTCGACGATTACCACAATATACATAGAGTATGGTCAAAATCAGTTTAGATTTAGATATAGCTCCCATATATATGTTCGTCCGATTTCCATTAATATTGCAATAAAATGGTCGTTTGTTAACCGATTTTCTCGAAATTCGGCAAGAGGGATTTTCTCTTGACTCTCAATATTACTGGTGAAATTCTAGGAAATCAATTCAGATTTACATATAGCTCTCATATATATATATCGCCCGATTTTAACTTCTAGTGTCACAGCAAGCGCATTTATTGACCCATCTTTCCAAAATTTTGGAAAACGCTTTCCTCGGCGACTGCCACAGTATCTGAGGAGTTTGCTCGAAATCGGTTCAGATTTAGATGAAGCCCCTACATAAACCGATCGCCAGTTTTGGCTTCCTAAGCCCCTTGAGACCTCAATTTTTATCTTCCAACTTCCAACATTATTGCCGAGTATGATCTGAATCGGTCGGTGTTCAGCGTTGGTTCTCCCATCCTAATGCTGGCGACATTTGTGAGTTACTGTACCACTTGATATGACAGCCATATAAAAACTTCTGCACAGAGAGGTGTCACACTGAGACGCGACGTTCGGACTCGGCTATAAAAAGGTGGTCCCTTATCACTGATGTTAAACTTGATTCGGACAGCACACATTAATGTGTGAGAAGTTTGACCTTGTTCCTTATAGAATGTTCATGGGCAAATTTGCAATTTCCAATAACACTATATCTGGCCTTGCCTTCTCACCTTTTCGAAATATATGAGAGTTATGAGCAGATATCAGTTCTGGGCAGCTCTCTCAACTTGAATGAGTTGAAAATAGCAGTAAGTGAACTGACAATATAAAAGGCATTAGGAGCCGAAGGTTTCCCTCTACAATATTCAAGAACCGAAGAGAAAAGCTGATGGGGTAAAATAGGCAGACTGTTTGTACAATCTATCTGAAATAATGGATAACCTATAATTTTTAACAGAGCATACGTTGTCCATCCCTCTAGGGAAATCACCAGAGCATACAAACAAATAAAGCTAGCGGAATAAGATTTGGCACAGATAATTTCGTTAGTATTCACAAAACATAATGTAGCTTTAAAATAGGTTTATTTGACAGACTTTCTTTGTAGAACTGTCAAATAAACCTTTTTTAAGGCTTCACTAAGTTTTGGGAATACGGCTGTTTTAATTGATGTAGGTCGCAAAGAACTGATTCTGATCCTTGTTTGAATATACGATATCTCCCGATTTGACTCCTTAAGACCTTAGAAGCCTTAATTTTTCTTCCCACAGGCTAAAATAGAATATATTGGTACTCTTTTGCAACAATTATGCTAATTGTTATCCAAAAAAGGAGTTTTGGGCTTATTTATTCATTCTTTTTGCGTCCATTTTTTGTATAAATTGCTAGGCACTGTGTATTTTTGTCTCATATTGCAATTAATTTCTAAGTCTTTGGCCTAATTAATTGTCTTGTTTGTCATATGAGTTCTATGTTGTTTTGGTACATATGCAACAACAAATATATTTACAATTTTCTTAATACTTCACAGAGGAATCCTTTTCATGACAAACCCCAAAAATGAACTCCTTTTTAAAAATAGACTAGATTAAAACCATCAAAAAAGCCATCTCATAACAATTCATCAGCATTCCATTCTTGAGGATGTCAATGACATCGCCCAGTTGCTAAGTGTTGGTAATTTATTTTGTTGGGCATTTTTCTTTCAAGCTCACGATATACCAGCCTAGATACACAAAGGACACGTATGATAAAAAAAAAAACATATTTGTTATGCTTTTATGTTTATGCATGACACATTTTTTCTGCAAAAAAAAAAAACCATACTCTTAATTTGTGAAGATTTCGCATTGTATTGGCCCTGCGACTCCCTGCTGATGAAAAGTTGGTAGATTTTTGTATTAAGCCGCCTCAGGGAATAGGTACTTCTGGCACATAAAATTTCATGGCAGGCTTTTCTTGAAATTTTGTTAATGAAAACACTTCAAGGCGTCAATTGTGATAACTCGTGGAATGGAATCTCAAATATGATGGTTATTCCAAAGAAAAACTCATTATAATGGATACTTTCCTTGTATAAACGAAATAATGTCAGAAAGTTATTTGAGAGCTATATGCCTATTTAAAGCATACTTGGGACGGTTGTTGGAAGTCGTAATAGAACACTACTTGCAAAATTCCATGCCCAATCGTATAACAGTTCAGGCTTCTATGGCCTCCATAGGTCTAACAGGGAGAGTTTCTATGGGACCTTACTATATAAGGTTGTATACCAAGTCAGATCAATTTCCCATTTTTATACCCACCATCATAAAACCGGGGGTGTATTAATTATACCCACCACCGAAGGATGGGGGTATATTCATTTTGTCATTCCGTTTGCAACACATCGAAATATCCATTTCCGACCCTATAAAGTACATATATTCTAGATCAGCGTAAAAACCTAAGACGATCTAGACATATTCGTCCGTCTGTCTGTCTGATGAAATCACGCTACAGTCTTTAAAAATAGAGATATTAAGCTGAAACTTTGCACAGACACTTTTTTTCCAAAAGCAGGTTAAGTTCGAAAATGGGCTGTATCGGACTATATCTTGATATACCTCCCTTATAGACCCATCCGCCGATTTAGGGTCTTAGGCCCATAAAAGCCAAATTTATTATCCGATTTTGTTGAAATTTAGGACAGTGAGCTGGGTTAGGCCCTCCGACATTCTTCGTCAATTTGGCCGAGATCGATCGAGTGGCCTAACACAACTCACTGTACCAAATTTCAGCAAAATCGGATAATAAATCGGATAACTAAGACCCTAGATCGGTGGATCGGTTGCCATATGGATTGATCCATCGATTTAGGGTCTTAGGCCCATAAAAGCCACATTTATTATTCGATTTTGCTGAAATTTGGCTCAGTGAGTTATAATAGGCCACTCAACTTCTTTCTTCAATTTGGCTCCGATCAGTCCAGATTTGGATATGGCTGCCATATAGTTCGATCTCTCGATTTAAGGTCTTGCGGCCATAAAAGGCGCATTTATTGTCCGATTTCGCCGAAATTTGGGATAGTGAGTTGTGTTAGCCCCTTCGACATACTTCTGCAATATGGCATATATTGATCCAGATTTGGATATAGCTGTCATAAAGACCGATCTCTCGATTTAATGTTTTGGGCCCATAAGAGGCGCATTTATTGACCGATGTCGTCGAAATTTTGCAACAGTGAGTTGTGTTAGGCCCTTCGACATCCTTCTTCTATTTGGCCCAAATCGATATAGATTTGAATATGGCTGCCATATAGACCGATCCCTCGATTTAAGGTTTTGAACCCATAAAAGGCGCATTTATTGTCCAATGTGGCCGAAATGTGGGACAGTGAGTTAAGTTAAGCCCCTCGACATATTTCTGCAATTTGGCCTAAATCGAATAAGATGTGGATATAGCTGCCATATACATCGATCTTTCGATTTAAGGTTTTGGGCCCATTAAAGACTCATTTATTTTCCGATATCGTCGAAATTTTGCAACAGTGAGTTGTGTTAGGCCCTTCGACATCCTTCTTCTATTTGGCCCAAATCGATCCAGAATTGGATATAGCCGCCATATTGACCGATCTCTCGATTTAAAGTTTTGGGCCATAAACGGTGCATTTATTGTCCGATTTTGCCGAAATTTGGGACAGTGAGTTGTGTTAGGCTCTTCGACAACTTTCTATAATTTGGCCCTGATCGGTTTAGATTTGGGTATAGCTGCCATATAGACCGATCTCTCTGAAATTTGACGCAGTGACTTATGTTATGCTTTTCGACATCTCTGCCGTATATGGTTCAGATTGTTTTTGGCTACCAAAAATACCATTATTTTGTTTTACGAAATTTAACATTGACTTGTACTTTCTAGACCACTCAATTTCCGTGCCGCTTATGGTCCAAATCGGTCCATTATGGATTTTTCCCCGGAATATGACGAAAAGTGGTTTACATATGTACCAAAGGTGGTGGGTATCCAAAGTTCGGTCCAGTCGAACTTTTAAATTATTTCTTGGATCTTCGTAGGGTATTACCATCACATCACTAATGTGGTAGAGGCTTCTATATCTAAGTCCATTTGTTCTAACGGCGAGTAGAAAATGAGATAGAATCATTGATAAGTATACAGATCATGTCTGTCCATCTGTCTGTTCTTCTGTCTCTTTATCTATCTGGGTTTCTGTCCGTCTCTCTGTCCATCTGCCTGTCCGTCTATCTGCCTGCCTGCCTGTCTGTCCGTCTATATGGTTATATGTCTTTAGAAATTCTCATTAGGATTATCAATAAATTTGACAAAAATTTCTGTTGGCCTACACTGAAAAAAATACCTCTCAGAAAAAACCAACTACCAATTTTGTAGTTAAATTCTCAACGAATTTAACATTGAATCGAAGACATTATTTGTTGAAGAACGTAAAAAGTCTCTACAAAAGATTTGACAGACAAAATTATTGAAATTTTTTTGACTTTCAACAAAAACATTGGTTGAGATAGTTGTTAAATAGGCGTACTACCATGAAGAACTCAAAACTCACATGCCGTTAATGACTTGCAAACCCAGGTTCGAGGCCCCCGGTCGACCAAAAAAAAAATTTTTTTTTTTCATTAAACTTATTTTAAAAAATTCGGCATAAGAAAATACGAATTACGTATTCAGAAAAAAATTTTAATAGAGGTTTTTACCCTTTTTTTATACCCTCCACCATAAGATGGGGGGTATACTAATATCGTCATTCTGTTTGTAACTACTCGAAATATTCGTCTGAGACCCCATAAAGTATATATATTCTTGATCGTCGTGACATTTTATGTCGATCTAGCCATGTCCGTCCGTCCGTCCGTCTGTCTGTCGAAAGCACGCTAACTTCCGAAGGAGTAAAGCTAGCCGCTTGAAATTTTGCACAAATACTTCTTATTAGTGTAGGTCGGTTGGTATTGTAAATGGGCCATATCGGTCCATGTTTTGATATAGCTGCCATATAAACCGATCTTGGGTCTTGACTTCTTGAGCCTCTAGAGTGCGCAATTCTTATCCGATTGGAATGGAATTTCGCACGACGTGTTTTGTTATGATACCCAACAACTGTGCCAAGTATGGTTTAAATCGGTCCATAACCTGATATAGCTGCCATATAAACCGATCTTGGGTCTTGACTTCTTGAGCCTCTAGAGGGCACAATTCTTATCCGATTTGAATGAATTTTTGCACGAAGTATTTCGTTATTATATCCAACAACTGTGCCAAATATGTTTCAAATCGGTCCATAACCTTATACAGCTGTCATATAAACCGATCTGGGATCTTGACTTCTTGACCCCTAGAGGTCACAATTATTATTCGATATGCCTGAAATTTTGTACGAGGGATCCTCTCACGACCATCAACAAACGTGTTTATTATGGTCTGAATCGGTCTATAGCCCGATGCAGATCCCATATAAATCGTTCTCTCTATTTTACTTCGTGAGCCCCAATGGGCGCAATTCTTATACGATTTGGCGGAAATTTTACACAGGTCTCCAACATATAATTTAATCTTTTCTTATATCCTTTTTTGCCTAAGAAGAGATGCCGGGAAAAGAAGTCGACAAATGCGATCCATGGTGGAGGGTATATAAGATTCGGCCCGGCCGAACTTAGCACGCTTTTACTTGTTAACACTAAATTTCGCTCATCATTTAGATAGAGCTTTGTCATTTGACAGAGACATTTAAATTTTTTCTAGGATCTTCGTAGGGTATTACCACCACATCACTAATGGGGAAGAGGCTAACTTAGTGCATTTGTTTCTGACGACAAGTGGAAAGCGAGATATAATCAATAATTAGTATACAGATCTTGTCTGTCCATCTGCCTGCCCGTCTGTCTGCCTGCATGCATGTCTGTCCGTCTATATGTCTGTTGCAATTCTCTGTTGGCCTACACAGAAAGAAAAACTCTTAGAAAAAACCAACTACCAAATTTGTATGTGAAATTTAAAATTCTCAACGAATTTGGCATTGAATCCAGACTTGACAGACAAAACAGAATGCTATGTGCAAAATTTCAGCCAAATTGGATGGGGATTGTTGCTTCCAGGGGGTCAAGAAGTCATATCGGGAGATTTGGATATAGCTGCATCCAAATCTAAACTGATATGGCCCATTTGCAATCCCCAATGACCTACATCAATATTAAGTATCGGTGCAAAATTTTGAGCGGCAAGTTTTACGCATTGTGACTTCGACAGACGGACGGACATGGCTAGATCGAATCCGAAGCAAAGCACATGCGTTGGCTGGTTAAATGGTTTTTTGCCTTGCTTATGGATATATTGTTGTTGCTTGCAAAAAGTGCCTTTCAACAACAAATTTGTACCATGGGTCGTTGAGTTTCAAAATAAATTGTTGCAGGAAAATTAACAACTTTCGTAGTTGTTTTTTCGACCAAAGTTGTTGGCTTTCAAAATTATTTTTATCTGTGTAGAGATGAAGCTGGCAACATTTGTGAGGTACTATGCCATTTAAAACTTTTCCCCAGAGAGGTGTCGCAAGTTGAGCTAATATTGTAGTAGCAATTTGTCAACCTATGTTTCCTAACTTTGGCACAAAGGATGCTGTATGACTCTAGACATAGGACTGATAACATAAAACATAAAAAAACACCTCTTTGGGGAGTGTCGCAATACGGCACGCTGATTGGACTCGGCCTTATCATTGAGCTAAAACTTTAATCAGACAGCACTCATTGATATGTACCTGTGGACTGTTCATGGGCAAATTTTCAGAGATGAAGCCTCAAGTCCGTACACTGTTCGAATTGAGCTAATATTGTAATAACAACTTGTCAACCGATTTTCCTGAACTTTGGTAAAAAGGTTTCCGTATGACTCTAGACATTCCTGATATAGCGTCCATATAATTGTATGGGTAATTTAAGCGTTGTGTATATGTGTCATCACCGCCCGAGTTTTGCTTTGCCTTACTTGTTTTCGAATTGATATGGCTGTAATTTGCAATTTTCGGGTTTTTATACCCTACACCACTACTGTGGTACAGGGTATTATAACTTAGTGCATTTGTTTGTAACACCCAAAAGGAAGAGAGATAGACCCATTGGAAAGTATACCGATTGACTTAGAATCACTTTCGGATTCGATTTAGCTATGTTCGTCTGTTTGTCTATCTGCCTGTCTGTCCGTCTATCTGTCTCTCTGCCAATCTGACTGTCTGTTCGTCTGTCCATATTAATTTGCCCGTCTTTCTGTCTATCTGACTGTCTGTCCGTCTATCTGTCTCTCTGCCAATCTGACTGTCTGTTCGTCTGTCCGTATTAATTTGCTTACAAACTACATTTCGCAGTTTTCATCCGATCGTCTTCAAATTTGCTGAGGATATGGAAAGAACGTTTTACCTAACTGCTAGTGTCCGACGTTGGCGACGAAGAGCATACCGCAGAACCAATCAATGATGATGGTACAGAATGTTTCCCTCATTCTGACACTCCTAGTCAGAGTCCAAGTAGCTGTGACCCAAATGAAAAACAACAAGGCAGCAGGAGCCGACGGGTTACCTGCTGAACTATTTAAGACCTGAGGCAACACACTGATAAGGCATATGCATCAGTTTATCTGCGCAATATGGCTAGAAGAAAGCATACCCCATGATTGTAACATCAGCATACTATGTCCCGTACACAAGAAAGGAGACGAGACGGAATGTGCCAATTACAGAGGAATAAGTCTCCTCCCCATCGCATACAAGATACTCTAGAGAGTACTGTGTGCAAGATTAAAACCTAAAGTCGGTAAGATAAATGGGCCCTATCACTACGGCTTTAGGCCTGGTAAATCCACCTTAGATCAGATATTCACATTGCGACAAATCCTGGAAAAAACCCGAGAAGGCCAATTCGACACAAAGCCGCTTTCGATACCTCCAGACCAGATATTCATACTGTGCTAAATCCTAGAAACGACCCGAGAAGGCAAATTCGACACCTACCATCTCTTTGTTGACTACAATGCCGCCTTCGATACCCCATTACGTTGAAAGGTATTTCAAGCCATATCAGAATTTGGTATCACTGCAAAATTAATAAGACTCTGCAGGATGACACTTGCTGATACGCATTCCTCAGTAAGAATGGGAAAGAATCTCTCCGAACCATTTTATACCAAACGAGGTTTCAGACTAGGAGGCAGCCTATTGTGTGATCTCTTAAATATCCTGCTGGAGAAGATTATACGAGATGCAGATGTGAATAGATATGGCACACAAATCACAAGAGAACACCTGCTTCTCGCCTATGCCGTTGACATCGGCATCATAGATCGGTCACCGGAAGTAGTAAGTGCAGTCTTTGAAAGAATCGAAAGAGAGTCAGGGAAAATGGGTCTGACAATAAATTGGAGATAAAACGAAATAAATGGTTTCAACTCCCAAAATGCCTTGTACAACCGAGCAGATAAAGAAAATGGAGAAAGTTGGGAACCACAACTTTGAGATAGTCCGCAACTTTATCTACCTCAGCACCATCGTAACCATAACAAATGACACCAGTTTTGAGTGAAGCGAAGAATAATACTGGCAAAGGTCACCGTAGCGCAAAGGTTGGCATGTCCCCCTATGACCCTGAACGCTTGAGTTCGAATCCTGGCGGGACCATCAGATAAAATTTTCTGATGTGGTTTTCGCCTCCTAATGCTGGCAGCATTTGTGAGGTACTATGTAAAACTTCTCTTCAAAGAGATGTCGCACTGCGGCACGCCGTTCGGACTTGGCTATAAAAAGGTGACCCCTTATCATTGAGCTTAAACTTGAATCGGACTGCACTCAATGATATGTGAGAGAAGTTTGCCCCTGTTCCTTAGTGGAATGTTCATGGGCAAAATTTGCAAAAATTTGCACTTGGGCATAACACAGTCCTGCAAGCTGAAAGTAACAGCTGATAACTGACAGAAGAAAGAATGCAATTACCGAGTCACAAGCTGTGAAAAAATATGTCAACGCCGACTATATGAAAAATCCGCAATTATTTTTTGGGCAACCCAATAGAAACAAGGCCACCTCTCGACAGACGAAGACTACACTTTACAAGACACTGATACTACCCGTGCTGTTATATGGTTCTGAAGCATGGGTACTTGTGAAAGCAGGTGAGGCAGTACTTGGAGTATATGTGAGGGAAAGATTCTTCGTAAAATATATGGACCAGTTTGCGTTAACGGAGAATATGGACGATGTATGAACAACGAGCTGTATGAGCTGTATGACGACGATAGCATAGTTACACGCATCAAAATACAACGGCTGCGTTGGCTGAGTCATGTTGTTAGAATGGATGAAGAAGCTTCAGCAAAGAAGTCTTTTGAAGGCAAACCGGGATGACCAAAAGCCCGATGGAAAGTTCAAGTTGTGGGAGACATTTCGAAACTTGGTCTTAGAGATTTTAGAATGAGCGCAGAAGATCGAGGCGCTAGTTCGGCTAGTGAAACAAGCATTCTGTCATAGCCAATTAAAGTTAAAGTAAAGTAAAATGCTGGCAACATTTGTGAGTTACTCCACCACTTGGTATGGCAGCCATGTAAAAAACTTCTCCACAAAGAGGTGTAGCACTGCGGCACATCATTCGGACTCTCGGCTTTAAAAAGGAGGCACCTTATCACTAAGCTTAAATTTGAATCGGACTGCACTCATTGATATGTGAGAAGTTTGTCCCTATTCCTTAATGGAATGTTCGTGGACAAATTTGCAAGGCATTTGAGTTTCCCAGTGAATAGAAATAAAACTTGAAGCAAAATTTTGACACAAATTATATTTACCTGTTTGTAATGGACTCCAATTATCCAAAGCTTGAGAGCAGATTTCATTAAAATCCCTTAGATGAAGTTTTTATTTGTTTGGTAGCAGAGTTATTTTTTAAGTAGATTTTCTGTTTTTTTTTTAATACGAATATTAGTTGCCTCAAAGTGGTAGAGGGTTTTAATGTAATTTTTTTTTTATTTTATATATTTTTTATTTATTTTTTTTTATAAACCACCAAAAGTGATTAAAATTGACTTTTATCTAACACCATAGAATTTTGGATTGTTGCAATATGGAAGAATTTTATTCTCACTTATATATACAGTATTCAAATATTTTGTTTTGGGTATCACTTAGTTTATGAGCAAAATGCAAGCGGGATAACATTTATTTTTTGCTCATAAAATTCCTATTTAGTGCTAAGTTATTTATAAACTGGCAACAACAATGAGATTTTTGTTCGTTTGGTTGGATTTTTGTTTTTGGAAAATACTGCCTAAATCTTCATTTTAAGTCACACACAATAAAAAAGAAACTTTTTAATAACATTTTATTAAATTTTAAGTTTTTTCATAACTAATTTCACCACAAGCTTGTTTTTGAATATTTTATTTTTAAATGTTTCACTAGGTTTTTTAATTTATTTTTTATCACTTAGATCAGGGAGTTATATAAGTAGTGCTGAATAATTTTTTTGTTTTGTTTGGCTTTGCCAAAAAAAATTATTTTTTGTATATTTTGTTTAGTAACTTTTATTTTTTTTTGTTTTTTTTTTTTTGAATATTTTTTTTTATTTTCAATATTTTTCCGAATATTTATAAACACAGAAAGTCTTATTCAGGCAACGATAGATAGACACAAGTTATTTAAAATAAACATTTAATTTATTTATACATAAATTTTTCTTGTTTTATTTTTGTTTTCTTTCATTTTGACACGTGTAGCCCAAAATCAACCATACATGTGTATATTTTATTTATAAAGCTTTCAGCTGAATAAGGAAGAAAAAACTATTATCAAAACAATTTATTATGACCACAACAGCCAGACATTTATAAACTATTAAAAACACACCCAATGCAATGCAATTTTGGATGTTCACTATCTGCCAACGGCAGCACATGCATATATTATTAACACTTAAAATTTTAAAAATTTATGATATATTCAACGCTTCATTCATTGCTTTCTTTTGATTTGCACAACGAATTTTTGTTTTCGTTGCTCACTTTGTTTACAAACAACACTTTATGGAATTATTTGCAATGAACTATTAAAGCAAAGCAATGGTTTGACATTTTTCCTCGAGTGTTTGTTGTGTTAGCCCATGTATGGGTTTGCTAGTTAACCGTTAAAAGCGTCCGTTTTCGTTGAAACGTAAAAGCAATCTGATGTTATGGTGCTACTAACACAGAAAGATAGCCAAACACAACGATGATGGCCACGAAGACCTGTTAACATTGGTGCTTACCCCAACACTCCCCACAAGTGGTGAAATTGGGTCATTGGCAATAACAATGTAAGTGAGGCCAACATATGGCAATGTAAGAACACTATGTAAGCAGAAATTGCCTGTTTATAACATAGAGAGTCTTCTGTTAACATAACATAACACACGCTACTGTTAATGGAAATTATTGGCAGTGTGGGTGCTTCATCTGTTAAACTGGCATTGGGGTAGGTTGTAAAGTCTGTGCTCAACAGCCATTTAAATAAAAAAGAGCCACAACAACTTCATACTTTGCTTGTGGGGGTGTGTGTGTGTGTGTCCATTGAATACATGCCTTTATGTTGGCAATGTACACTCTCTCTCTCTCTCTCTTTCACTCTCCCTATCGCATTCTCTTAGAGTGTGTGTGCGTAGCACACCCTCCTACACACAGCAGATTAATGGCTTTTATTAACATTGAACTTGAACTAAAAAATACCGGCGTGCTGGCAATTTCCATTCATAAATATTATGCGTTAGGATTTGTTTACAATTTTTATACTCACCACCACCATATTGTGGAGTAGGCAGAATGTTGAGTTAAGCAATTGAAGGGAAGGATGAATAAAGTAAAAAAATAAATAAATAAAAACTTGAAAAGGCTGTCATTTAGGTGATTTAAACTTATTTTAATTCTCTTTTGCGAAGACCTTAGTCATTGAAGAACTTGTATTTCTCGCAATGGAAAAGTATAGCCAGAAGATACAACAACACCAACCTTGGTGTGATGCGTTTCGATCTCTTGGTCAAAGAAGGTCATCTTCAAACACCTTCAGATGTGAAGGCTTCAAGGTACGAAACGTCGAACAGTGGGAGAACATCGAAAAAAACTGGTAAAAAATATGCCGTGTGACAACGTGTAGAGATACCTTTTTTCAAATTTGGAATGGTTGGAGCTTAGGCGTCAAAAAGATCGTGTGTTAAGGCCCTCGGTTTTCTGGGCGCCTGTTGGCAGGCCGATGAAATTGGTCACCTCGATATTTCGAAATATTGTTTGGGCTGGCATTTCTTCATTTGTGATCCAACTTTCAAAACTTTTTTGCTGGATAATGCTCAAAAATCTTTAAAAAAATCCCGTTTGTATCAGTTTTACGAGTTTTAATTTATATTTGTTGCAATTTTGTCCACGGTTTCCTATGTGTTTTGATATTTACGAAAGCATTTGCGGTTCGATTTTCATTTTTTACATGATATGAATTTGTGACAAAATTTACAATAACTTTGGAAAAAAACAGTGGTAAAAAAAAGGTAAAAAAGTTTTGGTAAGTTCATTGATTAGCATTTATTGGAAAAACTAGTTTAATTTTTTTTTTGTAAAGAAAACATATTTTGGATGCATTTTAAGTGAAATTTGAGCACGACATGTAAAAGGGTGCTATCAGAATTCAAAATAGGCAATTTTTTTATAAAAACAAGTAAAAGCGTGCTAAGTTCGGCCGGGCCGAATCTTATACACCCACCAATATGGATCGCATTTATCGAGCTCTTGCCATGGTATCTCTTTTTAGGCGAACAAAGGAGAAAATAATTGCTATGCTATTGGAGCTATATCAAGTTATGGTCCGATTCAGACGTGGAGACCATAGTAGAAGTCATGGTGTAAAATTTGAGCTCAAGAAGCCAAATAGGGAAATCGGTTTATATGGGTGCTGTATCAGACTATACCATATATGGTCTGAATCGGTGTATCATCTACAACGTTGGAGATCATGGGAGTAGGCGTTGTTCAAAATTTCAGCCAAATCGGATGATAAATACGCCCTCCAGAGGCTTAAGAAATCAAAATCCCATATCGGTTTATATGGCAACTATATCAGGTTATGGACCGATTTAAATTATTCTTAGTACAGTTGTTGAAAGTTACAACAAAACACCTCATGCAAAATTTCAGCGAAATCGGACAATATTTGCGACCTCTAGTGGCTCACGAAGTCAAGACCCCAGATCAGTTTATATGGCAGCTATATCAGGTTATGGACCGATTTGAACAATTTTTAATACAGTTGTAGGAAATCATAACAAAACATGTCATGCAATATTTCAGCCAAATCGGATAAGAATTGCGCCCTCTAGAGGCTCAAGAAGTTAAGACCCAAGATCGGTTTATACGACAGCTATATAAGGTAATGGACCGATTTGAACCATACTTGGCACAGTTGTTGGATATCATAACAAAACACGTCGTGCAAAATTTCATTCCAATCGGATAAGAATTGCGCACTATAGAGGCTCAAGAAGTCAAGACCCAAGATCGGTTTATATGGCAGCTATATCAGGTTATGAACCGATTTGAACCATACTTGGCACAGTTGTTGAATATAATAACAAAACACGTCGTGCAAAATTTCATTCCAATCGGATAAGAATTGCGCACTCTAGAGGCTCAAGAAGTCAAGACCCCAAATCGGTTTATATGGCAGCTATATCAGGTTATGAACCGATTTGAACTATTCTTAACACAGTTATTGGAAGTCATAACAAAACACCTCATGCAAAATTTCAGCGAAATCGGACAATATTTGCGCCCTCTAGTGGCTCACGAGGTCAAGACCCCAGATCAGTTTATTTGGCAGCTATATCAGTTTATGGACCGATTTGAACCATTTTTAATACAGTTGTAGGAAATCATAACAAAACATGTCATGCAATATTTCAGCCAAATCGGATAGGAATTGCTGCCTGTAGAGGCTCAAGAAGTCGAGACCCCAGATCGGTTTATATGACAGCTATAACAGGTTATGGACTGATTTCAACCATACTAATCACAGATGTTGGAAGTCATAATAAAACACCTCATGCAAAATTTCAGCCAAATCGGATAGGAATTGCCGCCTGTAGAGGCTCAAGAAGTCGAGACCCCAGATCGGTTTATATGACAGCTATAACAGGTTATATACTAATTTCAACCATACTAAGCACAGATGTTGGAAGTCATAATAAAACACCTCATGCAAAATTTCAGCCAAATCGATCAGAAATTGCTCCCTGTAGAGGCTCAAGATGTTGAGACCCCACATCGGTTTATATGGCAGCAATATCAGGTTATGGACCGATTTTTGCCATACTTAGCACCGTTATTGGAAGTCACAACACAACACCTCATGTAAAATTTCAGCCTAATCGGATAATTATTTCGTCCTCTAGTGGCTCAAGAAGTCAAGACCCCAGATCGGTTTATATGGCAGCTATATCAGGTTATGAACCGATTTGAACTATTCTTAACACAGTTATTGAAAGTCCTAACAAAACACGTCGTGCAAAATTTCAACCAAATCGGATGGGAATTGCGCACTCTAGACGCTCAAGAAGTCAAGACCCCAGATAGGTTTATATGACAGCTATAACAGGTTATGGACTGATTTCAACCATACTCAGCACAGATGTTGGATGTCATAAAAAAACATCTCATGCAAAATTTCAACCAAATCGGATAAGAATTGTGCCCTCTAGTGGCTAAAGAAGTCAAGATCCCAGATCGGTTTATATGGCAGCTATATCAAAACGTGGACCAATATAGCCCATTTACAATCCCAACCGACCTACACTAATAAGAAGTATTTGTGCAAAATTTCAAGCGGCTAGCTTTACTCCGTCGAAAGTTAGCATGCTTTCGACAGACAGACGGACCGACGGGCAGGCGAACGGATATGTGGTGGTGGGTTCCCTAGATTCGGCCTGGCCGAACTTAGCAGGATTTTAGTTGTTATACCCACCACCGTAGAGTAGCTGGTATATTCATTTAATCATTCCGTTTGCAACACATCGATATATCAATTTCCAACCCTATAAGGTATATATATTTTTGATGGTCGGAAAAATCTAAGACGATCTAGCCATGTCCGTCCGTCCGTCCGTCTGTCCATTGGTCCGACTGTCTGTTGAAATCACGCTACAGTGTTAAAAAAAAGAAAGATATTGAGCTGAAACTTTGCACAGACTCTTTTTTGTCCATAAGCAGGTTAAGTTCGAAGATGGGCTATATCGGACTTTATCTTCATACAGCCATCATATAGACCGATCCAGGGATTAAGGGGTTTGGGCCCATAAAAGCCATCATTATTGTCCGATTTTGTCAAAATTTGTGGCAGTAAGTGTGTTAGGCTTTTGGAAATCCTTCTTTAATTTGACCTAGATCGGTTCAGATTTGGATATAGCTGCCATATAGACCGATCACTCGATTCAAGGTTTTGGGCCAATAAAAGGCGCATTTATTGTCCGATGTCGCCGAAATTTGGGACAGTGTGTTAAGCTAGGACCCTGGACAACCATGCTCAATTTTGACCAAATCGGTCCAGATTAAGATATATCTGCCATATAGACCGATCTCTCGATTTAAGATTTCAGGTCCATAAAAAGTGAATTTATTAACCGATTTCGCTAAAATTTATCACAAGCAGTTCTGTTAGACCCTTCGACATTCGTAGCGAGTATGGTCAAGATCGGGCGAGTATGGTCAAGATCGAAGATTGACACAGAGACCTGTATTTGGCTCTTCGAAGTTCGTGTTCAATATGGCTGAGATCGGTCTCTATTTGGACATAGCTGGCGTATACATTTGCTGATTTACCGATTTAAGTTCTAATGCGCATAAGAGGTGGCTTTTTATGCCCTACACAACCACTGTGGTACTGAGTGTTATAAGTTTGTGCATTTATTTTCAACGCTAAGAAGGAGAAGAGCTGGTCCCATTGTCCATGTCCGTCTGTAAGCCAATGTATTCTTGTAATCAAGGTAAAGGTCGTATTTGCTGTATTATCGTCACTAAATTTAGCATATGTCACATTTTTGCCTCTAGGACAAACGCTGCCGATTTTGGTAAAAATCGGTTCAGATTTAGATATAGCTCCCATATATATATTCTTCCGATTGGGACGAAAATTGCAATTATAACGTCATTTGTAAGCCGATTCTAGCGAAATTTTGCACGAGAGGTTCTCTGTTTAGTCTCAACATTATTCATGAATTTAATGGAAATCGGTTCAGATTTAGATATAGCTCCCATAAATATATTCGTCCGATTTGGACTTAAATTGCAATTTTATCATCATTTGTAAACCGATTCTCACGAAATTTTGCACGAGGTGTTCTCTAATAAGTCTCGACATTATTCGTAAATTTCATAGAAATCGGTTCAGATTAAAATATAGCTCCCATATATATGTTTGTCCAATTTGGACTAAAATTGCATTTTTTATACCCTCCACCATAAGATGGGGGGTATACTAATTTCGTCATTCTGATTGTAACTACTCGAAATATTCGTCTGAGACCCCATAAAGTATATATATTCTTGATCGTCGTGAAATTTTATGTCGATCTAGCCATGTCCGTCCGTCTGTCCATCCGTCCGTCCGTCTGTCTGTCGAAAGCACGCTAACTTCCGAAGGAGTACAGCTAGCCGCTTGAAATTTTGCACAAATACTTTTTATTAGTGTAGGTCGGTTGGTATTGTAAATGGGCCATATCGGTCCATGTTTTGATATAGCTGCCATATAAACCGATCTTGGGTCTTGACTTCTTGAGCCTCTAGAGTGCGCAATTCTTATCCGATTGGGATGAAATTTTGAATGACGTGTTTTGTTATGATATCCAACAACTGTGCCAAGTATGGTTCAAATCGGTCCATAACCTGATATAGCTGCCATATAAACCGATCTTGGGTCTTGACTTCTTGAGCCTCTAGAGGGCGCAATTCTACTCCGATTGGAATGAAATTTTGCACGACGTGTTTTGTTATGATATCCAACAACTGTGTCAAGTATGGTTCAAATCGGTTCATAACCTGATATAGCTGCCATATAAACCGATCTGGGGTCTTGACTTCTTGAGCCTCTAGAGTGCGCAATTCTTATTCGTTTGGAATGAAATTTTGCACGACGTGTTTTGTCATGATATTCAATAATTGTGCCAAGTATGGTTCAAATCGGTCCATAACCTGATATAGCTGCCATATAAACCGATCTTGGGTCTTGACTTCTTTAGCCTCTAGAGGGCGCAATTCTAATCCGATTGGAATGAAATTTTGCACGACGTGTTTTGTTATTATATCCAACAACTGTGCCAAGTATGGTTCAAATCGGTTCATAACCTGATATAGCTGCCATATAAACCGATCTTGGGTCTTGACTTCTTGAGCCTCTAGAGTGCGCACTTCTTATCCGATTGCAATGAAATTTTGCACGACGTGTTTTGCTACGATATCCAACAATTGTGCCAAGTATGGTTCAAATCGGTCCATAACCTTATATAGCTGTCATATAAACCGATCTGGGGTCTTGACTTCTTGAGCCTCTAGAGGGCGCAATTCTTATCCAATTTGAATGAATTTTGGCACGTAGTGTGTTGTTATGATATCCAACAACTGTGCCAAATATGGTTCAAATCGGTTCATAACCTGATATAACTGTCATATAAACAGATCTGGGGACTTGACTTCTTGAGCTTCTAGAGGGCTCAATTTCTATCCGATTTGGCTGAAATTTCGCAAGACGTTTTTTATTGTTACTTTCAACAACTATGTCAAATAAAGTACAAGTCGGTTCATAACCTGATATAGCTGCCATATAAACCGATCTGGGATCTTGACTTCTTGAGCCTCTAGAGGTCGCAATTATTATCCGATTTGCCTGAAATTTTGTACGACGGATTCTCTTATGACCATTAACATACGTGTTTATTATGGTCTGAATTGATCTCTCTATTTTACTTCTTGAGCCCACAAAGGGTGCAATTCTTATTCGAATTGGCTCACATTTTACACAGGTCTCCAACATATAATTTAATTGTGGTCCAAACCGGACCATATATTGATATCGCTCTAATAGCAGAGCAAATCTTTTCTTATATCCTTTTTCTTTGCCTAAGAAGAGATGCCGGGAAAAGAACTCGACAAATGCGATCCATGGTGGAGTGTATATAAGATTCGGCCCGGCCGAACTTAGCACGCTTTTACTTGTTTAACATAATTTGTAAACCGATTCTCACGAAATTTTGCACGAGGTGTTCTCTTATAAGTCTCAACATTATTGATGAATTTTATAGAAATCGGTTCAGATTTAGATATAGCTGGATTCAAATTCTCTCGAAATTTTGCACAATGTGGTGTAGGGTATTAAAAGGTCGGCTTTGCCCGACTTTAGCCTTTTCAAAACGAAGAAAATTTATTTAAAGAGAGTTCTTTAAAGTGATCTTCTTAATGCTACTTATTGGGTTGCCCAAAAAGTAGTTGCAGATTTTTCATATAGTCGGCGTTTTTTTCACAGCTAGTGACTCTGTAATAGCATTCTTTCTTCTGTCAGTTATCAGCTGTTACTTTTAGCTTGCTTTAGAAAAAAGTGTAAAAAAAGTATATTTGATTAAAGTTCATTCTAAGTTTTATTAAAAATGCATTAACTTTCTTTTAAAAAAACCGCAATTACTTTTTGGGCAACCATATTTGCTTTAATCACCCAAATTTAAGTTTTTAAGTAAATTTTCCCTTTAAATAACTGCAGCCCCCACTTACATTCAACTTCTTAACATCACTCACAGAATTTCTCTTCTTCAATTTCTGACCTCACACCCTACCCAAATGAATGATACGCATGGATTAGCATGTATCCACACATTGTTAATAGGCAATCCATGTCAGCAGTTGGGTTTGAGTATTTCATCCCAAGCCCATTTCCTTAAGGAAATAATAAAACTACAAGACGCAGTGCTTTATATATGAATTTCCCATTTGGGGCCATAACATTTCCATTTAAGCGGCCATAACTTAGGGTATGAGGTTTACTAATAACGACTTATCACTGATAAAGCCACGTGCCAAAAATTGAGTAATAAAAAAAGTGAAACAACAAAAGGTAAAAATTGCTGCATAATACCGTGAAATCTTTGTATGGCTTAACTTGGACAACACAACCCTTAATAACTGTTATAGCAAATGAGGAAAAGGTAATTGGAGAAGGCTAACTATAAGCACTGTATACTCATATTTAGAGTATTTTTATGAAGGATCTCAAGCAGGTCATCGAATGGTAGTACAGCAGTTCATTGGCCGAAAAAACAGGAAATCTGGTATGGTAAAAAAAACTCTCTGGTCATCAAACTCGTTGCTAATATACATTTTATAGATACTTGTTTATTGAAAAGGAAATGTCTCACTCTTGGCGATGGACATTACGTTTCTAAGTTGGTTTAACTCGTTATGAATACCATAGCGCATCCATTCGTGGGACTTATAATGCTTTGATGCAGTGTGTGGCCTCCCAAGCATATATCGAAAATGTCATTCATCTACGAGCCCACCGTAGCGCAAAGGTTAGCATGTCCGCCTATGACGTTGAACGCCTGGGTTGTAATCCTGGCGAGACCATCAGAAAAATTTTTCAGCGGTGGTTTTCCCCTCTTAATGCTGGCAACATTTGTGTGGTACTATGCCATGTAAAACTTCTCTCCAAAGAGGTGTCGCACTGCGGCACGCCGCTCGGACTCGGCTATAAAAAGGATGCCCCTTATCATTGAGCTTAAGCTTGAATCGGATTGCATTCACTGATATGTGAGAAGTTTGCCCCTGCTCCTTAGTGGCGTGATCATGGGCAAATTTTTCAATTTTGTATTCATCTGCGTAGTTCATGCTGGTGTAGCTGTGAGTCTCGACATCGCCAATAGTTAACGTCGTGATTGTGACTATTAGCCGATCACGGCATTTTCGCTGTGCTCACTTCCCAACCATCATTTTCACCCAACAAAATCTTCTATTGTCAAACTCTGTAAATGGTTGAGTAGAAGATAGCCATGCAAACCACTTCAAATCGCCTTACAAACTTTTCTATTTTTATCCCATATATATACCCTCCATCATGGGATGGGGGCATATCAATTTCGTCATTCTGTTTGTAACTCCTCGAAATAATCGTCTAAGACCCCATAAAGTATATAAATTCTTGATCGCTATGTCATTTTATGTCGATTTAGCCATGTCCGTCCATCTGTCCGTCCGTCTATATGTCAAAAACACGCTACACATCTAACGAGTTAAGCTATCCGCTTGAAATTTTGCACAAATACTTCTTATAAGTGTAGGTCGGTCGGACTTGTAAATGGGTCATAGCGGTCCATGTTTTGTTATAGCCTCTAGAGGGCGCAATTTCTATACGATTTGGCTGAAAGCTGGAACAACGTGTTCTGATATGACTTCCAACAACTGAGCTAAGTATAGTTGAAATCGGACCATAATCTGATATAGCTGCCATATAAACCGATCTAGGATATTGACTTCTTGAGCCACTAGAGGGCGCAATTTTTATTCGATTTGGCTGACACTCAGCATGACGTGTTTGGTTTTGACTTCCATCAAATGTGCCAAGTATGGTTCAAATCGGTGCATAACATGATATAGCTGCCATATAAACCGATCATGGATCTTGACTTTTTGAGCCTATAGGGGGCGCTATTCCTATCCGATTTAGCTGAAAATAGGCATGACGTATTTTGTTATGATTTACATCAACTGTGTTAAGTATGGTTTAAATCGGTCCATAGCGTGGTAAAGCTGCCATATAAACCGATCTGGGATCTTGATTTCTTGCGCCTCTAGAGGGCTCTATTTCTATCCGATTTGGCTGAAATTCGGCATGACTTGTTCCATTATGACTTCCAATAACTGTGCTGAGTATGGTTCAAATCGGTTCATAACCTGATATAGCTACCATATACACCAATCTGGGGTCTCAACTTCTGGAGGCACTAGAGGGCGCAAATTTTATCCGATTTCGCTAAAACTCGGCACGACGTGTTTTGATTTGATTTACAATAACTGTGTTAAGTATGGATCAAATCGGTCCATTACCAGATATAGCTGCCATATAAACCGATCTGGGATCATGACTTCTTGAGCCATTAGAGGGCGCAATTTTTAACTGATTTGGCTGAAAATCGGCATGACGAGTTTCTTTATGACTTCCAACAACTGTACTAAGTATGATTTAAATCGGTTCATAGCCTGATATAGCTGCCATGTAAACCGATCTGCAATCTTGAATTTTGAGCCTCTAGAGGGCGTAGTTATAATCAGTTTTAGCTAAAAGTGTTTCATTCTAACTTCCAACAACTGTGTTAAGTATAGTTGAAATCGGTCCATAACCTGATATAGCTGTCATATAAACCGATCTGGGATCTTGAATTCTTGAGCCTCTAGAGGGCGCAATTTCTATCCGATTTGGCTTAAATTCGGCACGACGTGTTTCGTTATGACTTCTAACAACTGTACTAGGTATGGTTCAAATCGGTCTATAACCTAATACAGCTATACATGATAGCCAATTTGAAATCTTGTATTTTGAGCCTCTAGAGGGCGTAATTATAATCCGATTTGGCTGAAATTTTGTACAACGGCTTCTCCAAAGATCTGCAACATACGTGTCAAATATGGTCAGAATCGCTCTATAACTTGATACAGCTCCCATAAAAAACCGATCTCCCTATTTTATTCTTGTGCCCCTACAGGGAGCAATTCTTATTCGAATTGGCTGAATTTTTACACCAAGACTTCCAAGGGTTGCCCAAAAAGTAATTGCGGATTTTTTAAAAGAAAGTAAATGCATTTTTAATAAAACTAAGAAAGAACTTTAATCAAATATATAATTGCCATTTTGTTCGATAACCTTTTGCCATCTTCCTGGCAAATTTAGTTTCCCACGCTCATAGAACTTCTGGCCTTTATCTGCCAGAAACTGAACCAAGTGCGATTTTATAGCCTCATCATTGCCGAAAGTTTTACAATTTAAGGAGTTCTGCAAAGTCTGATGGTGCAAGGTCAGGGCTATATGGTGGATGCATCAAAAGTTCCCAGCCAAGCTCACTCAGTTTTTGGCGAGATGTGACCAAAGATGTGTGCGGTCTAGTGTTGTCCTGGTGGAATATGACACCTTTACAATTGACCAATTCTGGTCGCTTCTCCTTGATGGCTGTATTCAATTTGTCCAATTGTTGACAGTTAACATCCGAATTAATCGTTTGGCTCCTTGGAAGCAGCTCAAAATATACCACACCCTTCCAATCCTACCAAACAGACAGCATAACCTTCTTTTGGTGGATATCAGCCTTTGAAGTGGTTTGAGCTGAACGTGGCTCATCTTTAAGTGAAAAAGAACGGAATTTGCGAAACCAATTTTGACACTGTCTTCCTTTTAAGGCTGTATCACCATACATGCGTTTTTTCCTTTACGGAAATAATAAAGTAAAATATGACGAAAATGCTCCTTTGTGGGCTCCAATATTAAAATTGACGCCAAACAAACAAATGTAAACAAAATTTCGCGCACTTTTTTCTAAAGCAAGCTAAAAGTAACAGCTGATAACTGACAGAAGAAAGAATGCAATTACTGAGTCACAAGCCGTTGAAAAAATTTGTCAACGCCGACCATATGAAAAATCCGCAATTACTTTTTGGGCAACCAATACTATGGTCTCCAATATTCACTTAAATTATGGTCGGAATCGAACCAGAACTTTGTATAGCTCCAATAGCATAGCAATTCTTTTCTTTTATCCTTTCTTGGCCTAAAAAGAGATGCCGGGAAAAGAACTTGACAAATGCGATCCAAGGTGGAGGGTATATAAGATTCGGCACGGCCGAACTTAACACACTTTCACTTGTTAATTATATATAGCTATTGAGTTGAGTACTATTAATGGCAATCCATTTGAGAATCCCCTGTTATATAGAGTTGCTGGAATGAATTATTTGTATGGACAACCAAATGCCATTACTTAATGAAGATGTTATGCCACAATAATAATCAAGTTGTTTATATCCTTTTTCCAAGAACTGAAGATATTAACACAATTTAAGGATGCCATCAATAGACTTTGATCGAAAAAAATTGCCAACAACAGCAAGAAAAACAAAATCAATGACAATAATACACAGTAATACACCATATACACGTATACCATAGTCCTTTAGATGTTCATTTCAAATTCTGCACTCAGTATCTGAGCTTGTGAGGTATTCGTATGTGTGTGAACTTTAAAAAACTCAGCATAAATATTTATTATTTATTTAAGCCTCAATCATCAAAAATTACAAAAGACATCACTCAACTTCCTGGATTTTTGAAGATTTTTTAAAACACCAACACCCTCATTGCCGGGGGAGACTAGCGCATTAAAACCTAAGGACTCCTCTCAATTCCATGTTTATTTAACAAATACCACTGCAACACAAAAGCGAAGCAAAGCACACATTAAAAAGATTTCATTGCTTGCTTGCTGGCAAGGACTTTCTTGACATTTTGTTTGTCTTGTGTGATTACTTGGAAAAATGTTTAAAAGATATTTGGCAAAACTTTTAATAAACGCAAACAATGCTACTACCGAATGTAAGAATAAACCAAAGAATTTTAGCAGGAAAAAATTTAACGAATTTTGAAGATGACGCCATTCGAGAAGCTTAAGAGAAAAAACAAGTAAAAGTGTGTAAAAGTTCGGCCGGGACGAATCTTATAAACCCTCCACCATGGATCGCATTTGTCGAGTTCTTTTCGCGGCATCTCTTCTTAGGCAAAAAAGGAAAGAAAATTTGCTCTGCTCTTAGAGCGATATCAAGATATGATCCGGTTTCGACCAGAATTAAATTATATGTTGGAGACCGGAGCGCACTTTGGCGGCCCAAGAAGTAAAATAGAGAGATCGATTTATATGGGATCTGTATCAGGCTATAGACCGATTCAGACCATAATAAACACATATGTTGATGGTCATGAGAGGATCCGTCGTACAAAATTTCATTCCAATCGGATATGAATTGCGCCCTCTAGAGGCTCAAGAAGTCGAGACCCAAGATCGGTTTATATGACAGCTATATCAGGTTATGAACCGATTTGAACCATACTTGGCACAGTTGTAGGAAGTCACAGCAAAACACGTCGTGCAAAATTTCATTTCAATCGGATACGAATTGCGCCCTCTAGAGGCTCAAGAAGTCAAGACCCAAGATCGGTTTATATGACAGCTATATCAGGTTATGAACTGATTTGAACCATACTTGGCACAGTTGTAGAAAGTCACAGCAAAACACGTCGTGCAAAATTTCATTTCAATCGGATAAGAATTGCGCCCTCTAGAGGCTTAAGAAGTCAAGACCCAAGATCGGGTTATATGACAGCTATATCAGGTTATAAGCCGATTTCAACCATACTTGGCACAGTTGTAGGAAGTCACAGCAAAACATGTCGTGCAAAATTTCATTCCAATCGGATAAGAATTGCGCCCTCTAGAGGCTCAAGAAGTCAAGACCCAAGATCGGTTTATATGACAGCTATATCAGGTTATGAACCGATTTGAACCATACTTGGCACAGTTGTAGGAAGTCACAGCAAAACATGTCTTGCAAAATTTCATTTCAATCGGATAAGAATTGCGCCCTCTAGAGGCTCGAGAAGTCGAGACCCAAGATCGGTTTATATGGCAGCTATATCAGGTTATGGACCGATTACGACCATACTTCGCACAGTTGTTGGAAGTGATGTCTAAACACTATGTGCAAAATTTAAGTCAAATCGGTTGAGAATTTCGCCCTCTCGAGGCTTAAGAAGTCAAGACCCAAGATCGGTTATATATATATATATATATAGCTATATCAGGTTATGGACCGATTAGGACCATACTTCGCACAGTTGTTGGAAGTGATATCCAAACACTATGTGCAAAATTTAAGTCAAATCGGTTGAGAATTTCGCCCTCTTGTGACTCAAGAAGTCAAGACCCAAGCTTGGTTTATATGACAGCTATATCAAAACATGGACCGATTTGGCCCATTTACAATACCAACCGACCTAAAAGTATTTGTGCAAAATTTCAAGCGGCTAGCTTTACTCCTTCGAAAGTGAGCGTGTTTTCGACAGATAGACAAACGGACGGACAGACGGACGGACAGACGGACGGACAGACGGACGGACGGACAGACGGACGGACAGACGGACGGACAGACGGACGGACAGACGGACGGACAGACGGACGGACAGACGGACGGACAGACGGACGGACAGACGGACGGACAGACGGACGGACAGACGGACGGACAGACGGACGGACAGACGGACAGACGGACGGACGGACAGACGGACGGACGGACAGACGGACAGGCGGACGGACGGACATGGCTAGATCGACTTAAAACGACATGAAGATCAAGAATATATATACTTTATGGGGTATTAGACGCATATTTCGAGGTGTTACAAACAGAATGACGAATTTAGTATACCCCCTTCCTATGGTGGAGGGTATAAAAATTCTTAGGAAAAAGGAATTTGAAGGTCATATCATAACTTCGGGTGAAAAAGTCTTCTTATGCGTAATAAGAGAAGTGTCCTCAAAAGGCTTGAGATATCGTTACAAAGGTTCGAAGATAAACATGAAGAGTTAAATGGTTCAATATGGGAAAGTGCACTCAAACCACCCTTTCTATGAGAAAAGGTGCTAGAACTACACATTCCCTGGAAAAAGCGTACGAAAACCACCCTTTTCTTTGAGAAAAGAAATGACTATTTCATTTTTCTTGGGAAAAGGGAAACAAAACTACCCTTTCCTTGGGGAAAGGTGTATTAAAACAACTCCCTACGAAAAGAGTTCCAAAACTACCAGTTTCTTAGGGAAAATGTATTACACCAACCTTTTCCTTAGGGAAAGGTTGCAAAAGCTATCATTTGTTTCGGGAAAGAGTACTAAATCTTACCTTCCCTAGGTAATGTGTACTAAAACTAACCTTCTTTGGTTTAGTAATGTGAACAAACACTAATGTCCCTAGAAAAAGTTTACTAGAGCTAATCTTACTTAGGTAAAATGTACTAAAACCACCGTTTACTTTAGAAAATTCCCTTTCCCTTGGGGAAAGGGTACTAAAAGTGCCCTATCCCTTGGGGAAAGAGTACTAAAAGTAACCTTAACGTGGGGAAAGGGTACTACAACTACCCTTCCCTTGGAGAAAGGGTACTAAAACCACCTTTTCCTATAGGACAAAATGCTAAAGCTACCTTTTCCTAAAGGAAAAGGGTACTAAAACCACGTTTTCCTCGCGAAAGTGTACTAAAAGTACCCTATCCGCGGAAAATAGGTATTTGAACCACGTCTATCCTCGGTGAAAGGGTACTAAAACTACTGTTTCCTTTATCAAGTGGTACGTAAGCTACCCTTTCCTTGGGAAAAAGGCTACTAAACAACACTTTCCTTAGCAAAGAGTACTAAAAATACACTTTACTTTAGCAAAGGGTACTAAAACCACCCTTTGCTTTAGCAAACGGTACCAAAACTACCCTTTCCTTTAGCAAAGGGTACTAAAATCACCTTATCCTTTGGGTAAGGGTACTAAATGGGTACTTTACTTGGAGAAAGGGCACTAGAACTGCCCTTTCCCTTGGGGAAAGGGTATAAAAACTACCCTTTCCCTTGGAGAAAGAGTACTAAAACTAACCTTTACCCGGATAAAGGGTACTACAACTACTCTTCCCTTGGAGAAAGGATACTAAAACTACCCTTTTCTAAAGGACAAGGTGCTAAAACTATTAGGTTGCCCAAAAAGTAATTGCGGATTTTTCATATATGTAGTCGGATTTAACAATTTTTTTCACAGCTTGTGACTCTGTAATTGCATTCTTTCTTCTGTCAGTTATCAGCTGTTACTTTTAGCTTGCTTTAGAAAAAAGTGTAAAAAAAGTATAGTTGATTAAAGTTCATTCTAAGTTTTATAAAAAATGCATTTACTTTCTTTTAAAAAATCCGCAATTACTTTTTGGGCAACCCAATACCTTTACCTAAAGGAAAGGGTACTAAAACCACGTTTTCCTCGAGAAAGTGTACTAAAACTACCCTATCCAAGGGGTACTACCCTTTCCTTTAGCAAAGGTACTAAAGCTTCCCTTTCCTTTAGCAAAGGGTACTAAAATCACCTTGTTCTTGAGGAAAGAGTATTAAAACTACCCTTTCCTTAAGGAAGGGTATTAAAGCTACCCTTTCTTTTGGAAAATGGTATTAAAACTACCCTTACCTTCGGAAAAGAGTATTACAATACGGGTACTACACTTCCGTTCAATAAGGGTACTAAAACTACACTTTCATTTAACAAATATATTGAAACTACCCTTCCTTTACATAAGGGTACTAAAACTACCCTTTCGTTGGGTAACGGGTACTAAAACAACACTTTCTCCCTAGAAAGGGTGCGATAACTTCCCTTTTATAGCGGAAAGAGTACCAAAACCACCCCTTCCTTGGGGAATGAATAATGGATCCTTGGGGAAAGGGTTCCAAAACTAAAATTTCCTTGAGGAAAGGGTATTAAAATTACCCAATCATTGGGGAAAGGGTACTAAAACTACCCATTCGCTGGGGAAAGGAAACTAAGACTACCCTTTTATTGGGGATAGTGTACTAAAACTATCCTTTGCTTTAGAAAACGGTACTACAATTACCCTTTCCTTTGGAAAAGGGTACTAAAACTACCCTTTCCTTTGGAAAAGGGTACTAAAACTACCCTTTCCCTTGGAAAAGGGTACTAAAACAACCCGCATAGCTGTTGTGCACTGTTTAGACGGGCTGGAGGCTCAAAATAGGGCCTAAATCCGAGGATAGTCCACTGGAAAGAGTACCAAAACCACCCCTTTCTTGGGGAATGGGTACTAAACTACCCTTTCCTTTGGGAAACGATGTCAAAAAGACTACATTCTGCTTGAAGAAAGGAAAAACGGCCGTCCATTATGGAACCAAAACTACCCTTTCCTTGAAGAAAGGGTATTACACTATTCCTTCCTTTCGTAAGAGCAACTGAAACTATCCTTTCTTTGGAAAGCGGTACTAACACTACCCATTATATTTTAAACAAGTAAGAGCGTGCTAAGTTAGGCCGGGCCGAATCTTATATACTCTTCACCATTGATGGCATTTGTCGAGTTCTATGCGGGGTATTTCTTTACAGGCAAACAAAGAATGTTGAATAAGAACTGTTATGCTATTGGAGCAATATCAAGTTATAGTCCGATTCGGACCATAAATGAATGCTGAACATTGTAGAAGTCATTGAGTAATATTTCAGTTCATTCGGATAAGAATTGCACCTTGTAGGGGCTCAAGAAGGAAAATCGGGAGATCGATTTATATGGGAGCTGTATCAAGCTAATGATCTATTCAGACCATATTAGACACATATGTTGAAGGTCATGAGAGAAGCCTTTGTATAAAATTTCTTCCAAATCGGATGAGAATTGCGCCCTCTAGCGGCTCAAGAAATCAAGACCCCAGACCGGTTTATTTGGCAGATATATCAGGTTATGAACCAATTTGCTCCATACATAGCACAGTTATTGAAAGTCATAACAAAACACATCATGTAAAATTTCAGCTAAATCGGATGAGAATTGCGCCCTCTAGAGGCTCAAGAAGTCAAGTTCCAAGATCGGTTTATATGGCGGCTAAACCAGATTATGAACCGATTTGAATCATATTTAACACAGTTGTTGGAAGTCATAACAAAACACGTCGTGCAAAATTTCAGCAAAATTGGATAGGAATTGCGCCCTCTAGCGGCTCAAGTAGTCAAGACACAGATCGGTTTATATGACAGCTATATCAGGTTATGGACCGATTTCAGCCATACTAAGCACAGTTGTAGGAAGTCAAAATAAAACACCCCATGCAAAATTTCAGCCTAATCGGATAAGAATTGTGCCCTCTAGCGGCTCAAGAAATCAAGACCCCGGTCGGTTTATATCACAGCTATATCAGGTTATGGACCGATTTCAACCATACTCAGCACAATTATTGGAAGTCATAGCAAAACACATCATGCAAAATTTTAGCCAAATCGGAAGAGAATTGCGCCCTCTAGAGGCTCAAGAAGTCAAGGCCCAATATCGGATTATATGGCAGCTATACCAGATTATGAACCGATTTGAATCATACTTTACACAGTTATTAGAAAAAATACCAAAACACTACGTGCAAAATTTCACTCAAATCGGACGAGAATTGTGCCCTCTTTAGGCTCAAGAAGTCAAGTCCCAAGATCGGTTTATATGGCAGCTATATCAAAACATGATCCATTTACAATCCCAACTGATCTACACTAATAAAAAATATTTGTGCAAAATTTCAAGCGTTTAGCTTTACTCCTTCAAAAGTTAACGTGCTTTCGACAGACGGACGGACGATCAAGAATATATATACTGACGAATTTAATATACCCCCATCCTATGGTGGAGGGTATAAAAATACTCTTTTTTTTTAAAAAGGTTACTAAAGTTATGAGAATGATTTGCATTGAGAAAAATTTCTACAACTACCCTTTCGTTTAGAACGGGTATTCAAACTACCCTTTCCTTTGGAAAAGGGTACTAAACCTAAACCTAAAACTATCCTTTTCTTTAGGAAAGAGTACTAAAGCAACAGTCTCCTTTAGGAAATTTCCTAACACTAATCTATACTTTGAAATAGGGTACTAAAACTACCCTTTACTTTGAAAAAGTGTACCAAAACTACCCTTTATTTTGAAAAAGGGCACTAATACTACCCTTTACTTTTAAAAAGGGTACTAAAACTACCCTTTAGTTTGAAAAAGGGTACTTAAACTACCCTTTATTTTGAGAAAGGGCACTAAAACCACTCTTACTTTTGGAAAAGTGTACTAAAACTTTCCTTTCCTTTGGAAAGGGGTACTAAAACTTCCCTCTTCTTTTGGAAAAGGGTACTAAGACTACCATTTCCTTTGGAAAAGGGCACTTAAGCTAACTTTTACTTTGGAAAAGTTTTTCCTTTGGGAAAGGGTACTAAATCTCCCCTTTCCTCTGGGAAGGGTACTAAGACTACCCTTTCATTGGGGAAAATGTACTAAAACTACCCTTTCCTAGGGGAAAGGATAGAAAAACTACCATTTTCTTGGGGAAAGGGTACTAAAATTAAAATTTCCTTGAGGAAAGGGTATTAAAACTACTCAATCCTTGGGGAAAGGGTACTAAGACCACTCCTTCATTGGGGAAAATGTACTAAAACTACCCTTTCCTAGGGGAAAGGATAGAAAAACAACCATTTTCTTGGGGAAAGGGTACTAAAACTAAAATTTCCTTGAGGAAAGTGTAATAAAACTACCCAATCCTTGGGGAAAGGGTACTTAAACTACCCATTCGCTTGGGAAAGGAAACTAAGACTACCCTTTCATTGGGGATAGTGTACTAAAACTACCCTTTGCTTTAAAAAACGGTACTACAATTACGCTTTCATTGGAGAAAGGGTACTAAAACTACCCTTTTCTTTGGAAAAGGGTACTAAAACTACCCTTTCCTTTGGAAAAGGGTACTAAAACTACCATTTTCTTTGGAAAAGGTTACTAAAACTACCCTTTTCTTTGGAAAAGGGTACTAAAACAACCCTCACAGATGTTGCGCACTGTTTAGACGGCCTGTAGGCTCGAAATGGGGCCTAAATCTGAGGATAGTCCACTGGCTCTATAGGAGCGTTATTAGACCAATACTTACTTACGCCTCAGTAGTTTGAAGGACTGCTATGGAGAGGAATTTGCTAAATAAGGATAATACCACAGGTTAAGAGAATATGTTTTCTTGGTAAGACGGAGCAATGAGGACAACGCCCACTAGGGCACTGGAGGTTATTCTAGATATCCGACCCATTGACATACAGATTAAGTGATAGTCAGGCCCAGGCGGCTATGAGACTTAAGGCAATGGGAGAATGGATTGAGGATAGAAGGAGCTCATACCACAGCGGTATGATCGAGGCGACGATACGCTGTTCGATTATAAAAAAGAGTTCCCGTATCATTGAGCTAAAATTTGAATCGGACAGCATTCATTGAAATTTGAGAAGTTTCCCCTGTTTATGGGCTAATTTGCAATTTTGCTGCGCAAAATGCCATAAATTTTTAAACCATAGTATAAAGAAAGCGAACTTATATATCAACTTGGCCCCACTTCATGTATTTCCTTTTCCTCTTAAATTGCTCTTTCTTCTCTTTGTCTCACAAAAGTCATTTCGACTGGTGAGTACAAACAATTTTAATCTAAGAATTATTCCCACTAAATGGCCAAGTGTTGCAGATGAAATACCCCAAAGAATAGAATGGCACAATGAACAGTAAAGTTGCAACAAGCGCCACCTAATTAGTGCTTAAATGAAAAGCAATTACATAGCAGCATTTGCACCATTGTCAGAGCAATTCTTTAAAACTCCGAGAAATGAAAGCGAAGCAATAAAGGGATAAATGAAGAAACACTGCAATGTAGAAAACGAAATCAGTAATGTGGCAATTACTTGGAAGCTCATAATTTGAAAGGTTCAAATGCTATTAAAACAAGTAAAAAGGCGTTAAGTTCGGCCGGGCCGAACTTTGGATACCCACCACCTCGGGTATATATGTAAACCACCTTTCATTAAAATTCGGTGAAAATTTCATACCTTATACTCATATACCTCATACCGATCTGAACTATATACGACACGGATGTCGAAAAGCCGAACATAAGTCACTGTGTCAAATTTCAGTAAAATCGGATTATAAATGCGCCTTTTATGGGGCCAAGACTTTAAATCGAGATATCGGTCTACATGGCAGCTATATCCAAATCTGGACCGATTTGGGCCAAGTTGCATAAACATGTCGAAGAGCCTAACACTAAGCACTGTCCCAAATTTCCGCGAAATCGAACAATAAATGCCTCTTTTATGGGCCCTAAACCTTAAATCCAGAGATCGGTCTATATGGCAGATATATTCAAATCTGAACCGAAATGGGCCAAATTGAAGAGGGCTCACGAAAGGCTTAACACAACTCACTGTCTCAAATTTCAGCGACATCGGACAATAAATGCGTCTTTTATGGCCCCAAAACCTAAAACCTAGATATCGGTCTATATGGCAGCTATATCCAAATCTGGACCGATCTGTGCGATATTACAGAAGTACGTCAAGGGGCTTAACTTAACTCACTGTTCCAAATTTCGGGGACATCGGGCAATAAATGAGCATTTTATGGGCCCAAAACCATAAATCAAGAAATCGGTCTATATGGCAGCTATATCCAAATTTGAACCGATCTGGACCAAATTGAAGAAATATGTCAAAGGGCCTAACACAACTCACTGTACCAAATTTCAGCAAAATCGGATAATGAATGTGGCTATTTTGGGCCTTACACCATAAATCGGAAGATCGATCTATATGGCAGCTATATCCAAATCTGGACCGATCTGAGCCAAATTAACGAAGGATGTCGATGGGCCTTACACCATTCACTGCCCCGAATTTCATCAAAATCGGATAATAAATGTGGCTTTTGTGGGCCTAAGACCCTAAACCGGAGGATCGGTCTATATGGCAGCTATATCCAAATCTGAACCGATCTGGACCAAATTAAAGAAACATGTCAAAGGGCCTAGGACAACTCATTGTCCCAAATTTCAGCGAAATCGGACCATAAATGTGGTTTTTATGGGCCTTAGACCCTAAATCGGAGGATCGGTCTATATGGCAGCTATATCCAAATCTGGACCGATCTGAGCAAAATTGACGAAGGATGTCGAAGGCCCTAACACAACTCACTGTCCCAAATTTCAACAAAATCGGTTAATAAATGTGGCTTTTATGGGCCTAAGACCCTAAATCGGCGGATCGGTCTATATGGGGGCTATATCAAGATATAGTCCGATATAGCCCATCTTCGAACATAACCTGCTTATGGACAAAAAAAGAATCTGTGCAAAATTTCAGCCCAATATCTCTATTTTTAAAGACTGTAGCGTGATTTCAACAGACAGACGGACAGACGGACAGACGGACGGACATGGCTAGATCGTCTTAGATTTTTACGCTGATCAAGAATATATATACTTTATAGGGTCGGAAATGGATATTTCGATGTGTTGCAAACGGAATGACAAAATGAATATACCCCCATCCTTCGGTGGTGGGTATAAAAATATGTATTAGGATAAGATTTAATTTGTGTAAAATCGATGAATGCTTCTTTTGCATAGGGTATTCATACTCGCATCTCATCACTTGTAGGGGTGTACCCACTTCAGGTTTCCACACATATTAGAAAATCCCCTCGTTGATCAGATACTCCAATTGGTAGCGTTGATATGGTGGAATCCAAGAGGATGCACTGCTGATATCGATGACTGAATTCGCCGGCTCGTGTCTGCTATGCTTCCTTGCAACTCTGGTTTGGTATTTCCTTCTCCCTTGACCCGTCACCCAAACGATGGGGATCGTACCATCCGCAGAAAAGGCGTTCATCATCTTCCTAATCTCCAAGACTCTTCGTGACCTCACCGTTGTAGTTGCTATTGCCATGATTGTCAGCTTACTGTCCCTAAACATATTCACACTCGATGTCCTCGTGTTAACACCACACCACAGAAGCTCACGCATTCCATGTTCTCCCGTTTCTCCTATCCTAGTCTTTCCAATATTGAAAAAGCCAGTCTTGCCCCCTGCTGAACGCCATACCTTTAGTTTAATCCAAACTTGTCACGGAGACTTGATCAATGTTGACTTCAAGTAGAGTTCGTTACCTCTTCTCCTCCCTATGAAAAACCTCACATTTATCTGGGACCAAACCTTGGTGTTGCTTGCCTCAGAATCCCACTATGCGTTCCGTCGCGAATTCGCTGCCCCATCCCTTGATGAAGACCGTCATCTTTGTAAGCTAGGGGATGTCCCAGGCAGTGTGGGTACTTCCAACGAGCTTTTCAATAACTTATGATGACGCAAAGCGCTGCTTGAAGAAGTCCCTTCTATTTTCGCAGCTCATAGTTTGTATGGGTTGACCCTCTTGTTCGAAAATCCGCTTATTAACTAGATCTTTCACTTGGGACCGATGATCAGGTGGAATCCTACCGAATGCATACCTTGCCACTCTGGCATAAGAGGGCGACTCCTTACCTTTATCAGGGTCTTGCATATGGCGTATGGCTGAGCTACAACCAGGGAAGACAGAAATACGCCAGTTCACGAAGAAGACGCACCTTGTTTTCTCAATAAAACGATTGCGATATGTGGCATAGGAGTGATCTTGGATAGGAAGTGATCTTGGATAGGCTCGAAATGGGGCCTGACTTCGAGAATGGTTAGTAGTAGTTTGGTGGACTGCTATGGAAAAAAAGTGCAACGCTAAGACCATACAAAATGGTCGGAGAACATGTTGTCTTGGCATAGGCCAAGCGATGAGAACCACGCCCCCTAGGATACTGGAGACTATTCTAGATATCCGACCCATTGACATACAGACCAAATGTGAGGCAGCTACTGCGGCTATCAGATTTAAGGTTTTGGGAGAATGGATTGAGGATGGGAGCAGCTCATACCGTGGCGATATAATCGAGGCGAGTATAGGAAACCTGGATGGAATGAAACAGGTTTCCAATCGGATACCTGAGACGACATTTGAGGTCGATTGCGAGGCATTGCTGCCAGCGCCACAGTCTTGGATTGACGGAACCCTAGTATTGCCATCTGGAAGATCATGTTACACGTATAGATCAAAGCTAGGGGACAGAGTGGGCCTGGGGGTGTACATTGAGAATCATAATACGGTCCTGCAGGCAGAGATCCGGGCGATCACGGAATGCATGAGGTGATGTGGTGCTAACGCCAGCACGTCTAGTGTGAACATCTTTAGGGACAGTAAAATGACCACAAGGGCAATAACTACCAGGACGGTTGGGTCACGCATAGTCTTGCAGTGTAGGAAGGAGATTAACGCCTTCTCTTAGGAGCGCAAAATCCGCATCGTTTGGGTGCCGGGCCATAACGGAGTAAGGGGGAATGAATGATCAGACGATTTTGCAGTGAAGGCGAGGCAACTGCTGTCGATTAACTTGGTTAACCCGAAGCCTTTCTGGTCGACGCAGTCAAATTTAAGGGCGTAGGCGACAAACGTATGTAACTAAGTGGAACAGCGAAACACACTGTAGAACGGCGAAAACCCTGTGGCGTGATCCGGATCGTGAGAGGACGAGGCTATTACTAAAAGGACATAAGAAGGAGGTCAGTTTAGATTTTGGTGTCATAACGGGCCACATAGGACTACGAGCTGACTTATGCAAAATCGGTTCGGCTAGTGATAGCGTGTGTAGGGCATGTGGGGAAGATGATGAGACGTTGGAGCATTCCCTAGTGATTTCCCGGCTTTCGGGGCTTACAGACACCGGTACATTGGTGGATTTTGTAAGCAACACAGAATTCCAAACTTAAATTTTTTTTTTATTTTAATTTTTAGTTGTAGAGTGCACAACAAGCCAATTACTGACTTAGGTGTATGTCTATGGTGGCATGGGGCAGATTAATATGTGGACCCTTTTGAATACCCACCACCGAAGGATGGGGGTAAATTAATTTTGTCATTTCGTTTGCAACACATCGAAGTATCCAATTCCGACCCTATAAAGTATTCTTGATCGTCGTAAAAATCAAAGACGATCTAGCCACGTCCGTCCGTCTGTCTGTGGAAATCACGCT
>NC_081554.1:174607900-174652900 GCF_963082655.1 Stomoxys calcitrans
TTCTTTAAAGTATGCAGGTGACAACGATCGAACTCCGAGCAAGCACTTAAGTGCTAAAGTGTCAGAAAAATTACTTAAACTAAACCAGTCATAAAGACCAGAAAAAAAGTCTAAAGGACTAGGTTAAGGTTTAAGTTGAACTGGACAGGGCCCGCTTCGCCTTCTTTCACTTTCATATTTTATCTGAGTCCTATACAGGTAAGGTCAAAAAAAAGTGTCGTGTTTGGGGGTACGGGTACGGCCTTTCAGATATTTCGCCACAATGTGGATATCATATTGCTGCTCTACTCCCAAAATTCTTTCATTTTAGATTCGAACTCTACCGTCCTAGACCTTTCGTTTAATTCCCATGTTATCAAACTGCTAGTATTATTGAAGCGTATTAAGTGGGTGAGCCGATCCCAGACTCTGTCCTAAATGTTTATATCAGATATGTGGTCAACTCTTAAAGACCTTTCATTTTATACCTATTTTGTGACGTTGAACACTCATGCTCGTTTTTAGGTTTTTTTTCATTTGATATGAAATATGTTCTGTCGAGGGGTTTTTGAGCGGTGGGGGCGCCTTATATAAAACGGACTGAATTTTTATATTAGCTTTTTACTATACTTTTAAATACCTTTCATTTGATACCCATATAGTCTAAATCGGTAAATATGTCCTTCTGGGGGTTTTGGGGGGCAGGGAGGTCGGTCAAACAAAAAGCAATGAATTTTTATGTCAGATTTATACCCTACTTTTAAATACCTTTCATTTGATACCCATATTGCCCAAAGCTGTAAAAGTGTCCTGTTCGAAGGTGAAAATTGCGGCTTCCAGGGGCTCAAGAATTCAAATCTGGAGATCGGTTTATATGGGAGCTATATCTAAATCTTTGTAATTCCCAACGATCTACATCGATACTAAGTATCTGTGCAAAATTTCAAGCGGCTAGCTTTACGCGTTCGACCTCTATCGTGATTTCAACAGACGAACGGAAGGACATGGCTAGATCGATTCAGAACAACGAGACGATCAAGAATATATGTACTTTATGCGGTCTAAGACGCATATTTCGAGGTGTTACAAACAGAATGGCAAAATTAGTAAACGCCCATCCTATGGTGGAGGGTATAAAAATCAAGACGATCAAGAATACATAATCACGATTAGATTATAAGAAAAATTACCAAATTTCGGCCAAAACGTGAGAATATCATGGTTTCTTTAATAATTTCGACTCCAAATTGAATAGATTCGAAGGAGCCTAGTACATATTATATTTCCTGTCAACCGTTTTGAGCCCACTAATTCTAAGTTGGCCACAGTGGGCCATTAACTCTGAAAAATGGGGCATCATATGGAAAAATTACCAAATTTTGCCAAAAATGGCAATATCATGGTTTCTTTAATACTTAGGGCCCCAAATTGAACAGATTCGGAGAGATCGTAGTCCCTATTATATCTCCTGTAAACGGTTTTAGCCCACTATATCCCAGTTGGCCACAGTGGGCCATTTACCATACTCAAAAAAATGGGTATCATATGGAAAAATTACCAAAATTTTCTAAAAATTACCAATATCTTGGTTTCTTTAATACTTAGGACTCCAAATTAAATAGATTCGGAAAGAGCATGGATTATAATTCTTGCAAACGAAAAATGGGCATCATGGGAAAATCCATAACGCATCTAACGATGGCTTCTCGGCCAAACCACCACTCCAAGAGGAGTGGGCCGGGGCGTCTACATTGTGTACCAAACAACTGAGATCTGTTTGTGACTGCCTGACCATAATACGGTCCTGCAGGCAGAGATTCGGGCATTCACGAAATGCGTGAGGTGGTATTGTGTTCACGTGAGGACGTCGAGTGCAAACATTTTTACGGACAGTAAACGGACCATCAGGGCAATAACAATCAGGAGGGTAGGGTCACGAAGAGTCTTGGAGTGTAAGAAGAAGATTAACGCCTTCTCTGAGAATGGCACAGTCCGCATCGTTTGAGTGACGGCTCATAGCAGAGAAAGGGCAATGAAAAAGCCAAAAAATTGGGGGGGAAGATTAGAGGACTGCCATCAATAAACTTGGATAACACTGTGGAACAGATAAACAGTCGGTAGGACGGCCAAAATTCTATGTGGGGATCCAGATCGTGAATAGACGAGGCTATTACTAAAAGGAAGCAAGAAGGAAGTCAGTATAGCTATTGGTATCATATCGGGACACATAGGACTACGAGCTCACTTATGTAAATCGGTGCGGCAAGTGATAGCATGTGTAGGGCATTTGGGGAAGATGTTGGAGCACTTCCTATGTCATTGCCCGGCCTCTCGGCATAACAGACACCGGTGGAAACACAAAAGCAGTCATGAACCAACCTAGGGGAGTGTTAGGGAAAACAATTATGGATTTTGTAAATAGCACTGAATTCCTAACTTAGATCCTATCAGTGATTCTGTTGTTTTTGTTGTAGCATGTGTGTATAACGATCCTCGCCAAGCTCCTCTATGTGATCAAGCTCCTTCCGGACCAGGAGACCGATCGCCACGGGTACATGGTGGCCATTGGTTATTTAAAGGCACTAACTACTCGCCTTTTCATATAGAGCATCATTGGCACTCAGTATTTATGCCGCCCGGCCTCCCACTCTCCGCTGAATACCACAGATTGGCCGCGACTAAGCTTTTCATGACAGCTATAACCACCGCCCAGATTGGACCTCAAAGTTCCAGCCTGTGTGGAGCTTACAAGTATCCCGTGCCGGGATTCTCTCTGACACCAGCATTATGTCGGGAATTACGCCTTCACATCCGGGTCATCTGAGTGAAGGAACTCTCCTACTTTTGGACACAACCAATCCCGTCCTTGCTCCCATCTACAATATCCTTCTGGCTCTCGAATTATCCGATTGCATTGAGAGGTACTATGTTCAGTAATCCGACAAGTGGCACTTATCTAAGTCTGGCAACTGTTTCGCTCTGGGTGGATGAGTCCCTCCTGGCATATTCTCCGCCTTCTTGTTAAACGGAATATCTTCGAGTCGGGGAATGGAAATTAGCGCTATGTCGTGAGCCTCAAACCCAAGACCGTGGGCGAAGCCGAAAATATTGAGCTTTGAAGACGGCAAATCCCTTTCCAGAATTTCTTTCGCCGTTATTTTTTGGAGGCCACCGCAGCGCAGAGTTTAGCATATCCGGTTATTACGCTGAACGCCTGGATTTGAATCCTGGCAAGAACATCAGAAACAATTTTTCAGCGGCGGTTATCCCCTCTTAATGCTGGCGACATTCGTCCGCCTATGGCGCCGAGCGGCTGGGTTCAAATCCCGGCGCGAACATGAACAAACATTTTAGCGGTGATTATCCTCTTACTAATGCTGGCTATATTTTTAAGGTATCCTGCCATTATAAAACTGATCTACCTATTGGTGTCGCTATGCGGCACGCCATTCGGACTCAGCATTAAAAAAGGAGGCCCTTTATCATTGAGCTTAAACATTAATCGGACTGCATTCAATGATATGAGTGAAGTGCCCTTGTTCCTAAATGAAATATTAATGGGAAATTTAGTATAATGCCGGCGACATTTGTAAGGTGCTTTGCCATGTAAAAACTTCTCCCCCAGGAGTGTCGCACTGTGGCCTTTCGGACTCGGCTATAAAATGAAGTCCACTTATCATTGAGCTTAAACTGGAATCGGACATCATACATTGATATATGAGAAATTATCCCCTGTTCCGTAATGCAATGCTCATGGGCAAATTATGCATTGTTATTCTTATGGGCCAGACCTTTGCCAGAAAAACCGTACAATCGACTGGCAGTCTCACCGCCATCGACCTTGAGTGTCTCGGAGTATACTTCCAATGTAGTTCTTGACTCCAACTTAAAGCCATCTGTCAAGAGTTAGCATTCATTCCCTTACAACACAGCATTCAATTCCCACTCATCACTCCCAGGAAAGTGAATTCAGAAAACCCTTTCCCGAATCAGTTTTGGTGCCAGAAAGTCTAAGATCCTCCTCTGTCAAACCATTGCATCCATAGTGTCCAGAATGGCACAGTGGCCATATCACCTCTCCTTCAGTATGCCTAGTTCCCTCAGTTTAAGAGCACAGTTCCGAATATAGACCTGAATAGGTTGCATATCCAACATTGCTTCCAAACCTTTCTGTTGGTAGTCTAGTTCTCCCTAGCCTTCCATCATACCAATACGCCATATTGCACCAATAGTCTCAAAGTGGCCTCAAACGTTCAGATTTCCATTTTCGAGCTGACCCTTAACTTCCTACTTAACATCCTTCTGCAGGAGTAAAAGTCGCACATCGCTTTTCAGCTTCTTTTCTCCATATTCCTTTGGAATCGAGAACTGGGCCCAGATATTTCGCCTTCTTCGTTAGCTGCATGCTGGAGGGGAGTCTTAAATGAAGAAGACCAGATACGTCTTCCCTAGGTTCGTCCTCAACCCAAACTTGTAGCTCACATCGACGGCCTCCCCAGTCACCTTTCTATGATCTCCGAAATCGTCAACAAAAATTTGCTCTTGTCAGTAGTATGACATCGTCCGTATATGCGGTTATTCTCTCGCCAACCCCGATCTAAGAGGAGTAGGGAATAAAAGTCGCACAGTGCATACCATACCATATTCCTTTCGAATCGAGAACTAGGCCCAGATATTTTGCTTCCTTCGACAACTGCAGAGTGTCTCGCCCTTGGAGGGGAGGGTTCTGGGTTCGTCCTCAACCCATTTCTCGCAGCTCATATCGACAGCCTCCCCAGACACCTTTCTATGGTCTCGCTGATAGTCAACCAAAATTTGCCTCTTGTCAGAAGTACCACATCATCCGTACATGCGATTATTCTCTTCCCAAACCTGTTGAGATCTAAGAGGATTTCCTATATTACGAGATTCCTGTGAAACGGCTAGAACACCCATCCCTGAGGCAATCGCTTTAATACTCGCCTTTCAACCACACTTTCTCCCAAGTATGCTCTGATAGTAGTGCCCTACAATCTGTCTGTAGAGAGATACTCGAATAGATCCCCCTGGGGACCAGGGAGGGGACTATCCTATCTCCACGTTTTCAAATGCCTCTCAATATCCACGAATACTTCTTCTGTTGTAGAGACGTCTGACTTCTCGTACTACTTCGTGGAGGGCCGTCTTCACCGACTCATCCTTGAGGCTTGCATGTCGTGCCCACTTAAGTTCTCTGACATCAGTCCCTCACTTACCATCAGGTCTGTTAGTATTTCCAGGATTTTGAGTATTCATTCATTCTTCCCGCCTTGGAGATAAAGACTGCCCTAACCTCTCTCCATGCTCTTGGTTAGTAGGACAATGACAGGCTCGTCCTTAAATTTCCATTTCAGTTAGTTGTTCCACCGTCTACTGGTTGCTCACAGTATAGGTTCCATCCCCCGCCCCTCAAAAGTGTTGGCGTGCTGAGATCCTTTTAGAGCACTTTGAGCAACCTCAATGTCTCACCAGTACCCTCCAATTATGCGGAAAACTTCAGCCAGAAACTCGTCTTTCCTCCCCTCGCTTTCTTCTTGAACCTTGCGAAGGCTTCACGATATTCGGTGAAGAGTTTTGCATTCAGTTTACAATTTTAGTAAATTTTTCTCTAAAGTAAAAAGTTTTTTTTTAAGGTTCTCCAAAGACAAAAATTAACTAAAATATTAATGCAATTCTCTCCCCATATCCTCCAAAACACTTTGAAAAATTAGCTTAGGCCCAAAAAAAAAATCTCCAAAGGACCTTTGCAAACAAAACCAAAGTCGTATAAACCATTTAGCACTGAAATTGAACATCAACAATCACTGGAATATTTAATGCAATAGCAGAACCCTGCTCACTCGTGCATGTCATATCGAAGAAAGTTGGCATTCATTTTCAATTCCATAGCCTCCAACTATGGCGAAGCGAAAAAAAAAAACGAAATCGTTTCCATATAAAAAATGTAAAATAGAACCCTGCTCACTCGTGCATGTCATATCGAAGAAAGTTGGCATTCATTTTCAATTCCATAGCCTCCAACTATGGCGAAGCGAAAAAAAAAAACGAAATCGTTTCCATATAAAAAATGTAAAATAGAAGAAAGCATATGGCAGAATGCTGTCGATTCCTCCATTCGATGAAAAAGAAAACTGTCCCGCATTTCATTGTTCACGCGCCACAGAAATTTTCTCTTCCACTTCAATAGAACACCACAGTGGCAAAAGCTTCAACGTGAAATTCCGCGAAACATTGGCAAGTTTCGTTGGACCAAGTCTAAGGATGATTGAATTTCACTGAGCACTTTGGGAGGTGACGGCAGCAAAGGGGTTAAGCTACTTAAATGCTTAAACGAGAAGGCTGGTTATCGACAGAGATATTGGATAAAGCGAAATTCCAGGAACAGTTGCTCCATCCAAGAACACCGAAAAAACTTTTCACAAAATATTGCATTAAAGTTAATGTAAACAACATCGACTTCGATTAGATCTTCTTTTTCATCTCTCCAAGGGAACCTTTTTGCTTATTTTCTTAGGGGGTAATTTGTTAAGCAAACCTTAGGAATTTTTTCTATTGTTTTTATACCCATTTTGTCATTCCGTTTGCAACATATTGAAATATCCATTTCCGACCCTATATGGTATATATATTCTTGATCAGCGTAAAAATCTAAGACGATCTGGCCATGTCCGAAGGTCTGTCCGTCCATCGGTCCGTCTGTCCGTCCGTCCGTCTGTCTGTTGAAATCACGCTACAGTCTTCAAAATTGGAGATATTGAGCTAAAACTTTGCACAGATACTTTTTTTTGTCCATAAACAGGTTAAGTCCGAAGATGGGCTATATGGGACTATATCTTCATATAGTCCCCATATAGACCGATCCTCCCATTAAGGATCCGTCTATCTGTTGAAATCCCGCTACAGTCTTTAAAAATAGAGATATAGAGCTTAAACTTTGCACAAATTATTTTTTGTCCATAAGCAGGTTAAGTTGGATGATGGGCTATATCGGACTATATCTTGAAATAGCCCCCATATAGACCGATCCGCGGATTTAGGGTCTTGGGCCAATAAAAGCCACATTTCTTATTTGATTTTGCTGAAATTTGGAACAGTAAGTTGTGTTATGCCCCTCGACATGCTTCGTCAATTTGGCTCACATCGGTCCTGATTTGGATATAGCTGCCATATAGACCGATCCGCCGATTGAGGGTCTTGGGCATATAAAAGGCTCATTTATTTTCTGATGTCGTCGAAATTTGGGACAGAGAGTTAATATTAGCCCCTCAATATACATCTGCAATATGACACAGATCGGTACAGATTTGGATATATATGCCATATAGACCGATCCTCCGATTTATGGTCTTAGGTCCATAAAAGCCACATTTATTATCCGATTTTGCTGAAATTTGGGACAGTGAGTTGTGTTAGGCCCTTCGACATCCTTCGTCAATTTGGCCCAGATCGGTACAGATTTGGATACATCTGCCATATAGACCGATACTCCGATTTAGGGTCTTAGGCCCATAAAAGCCACATTTTTTATCCGATTTTGCTGAAATTTGGGACAGTGAGTTGTATTAGGCCCTTCGACGTACTTTGCCAATTTGGCTCAGATCGGTCCAGATTTGGATATATCTGCCATATACACCGATCCGCCGATTTAGGGTCTTCCACCCATAAAAGCCACATTTATTATCAGATTTTGCTGAAATTTGGGACAGTGAGTTCTGTTAGACCCCTCGACATCCTTCCTCAATTTGGCAAAGATCGGTTCTGATTTGGATATAGCTGTCATATTGACCGATCTCTTGATTTTAGGTTTTGGGCCCATAAAAGGCGCCTTTATTGCCCGATGACGCCGAAATTTGGACAGTGAGTTATGTTAAGCCCCTCTATATACTTGTGCAATATGACACAGATCGGTTCAGATTTGGATATAGCTGCCATATAGACCGATCCCTCGATTTAAAGTTTTGGTCCAGATCCAGGCGCATTTATAATCCGATTTCACTAAAATTTGTCGCAGTGACTTATGTTAGGCTTTTCGCCATCCGTGTCGTATATGGTTCAGATCGGTTTATTTTTAAATAAAGCTACTTAAAAGACCAATATTTGCTTATACACAATTGAACAATAACTTGTACTTATTAGTATTTGGTCCAAATCGGAACATATTTCGGTAGAGCTGCTATGGGGTATGTATTTTTCACCGGGTTTTGACGAAAGGTGGCTTCCATTTATACCCGAGGTGGTGGGTATCCAAAGTTCTGCCCGGCCGAACTTAACGCCTTTTTACTTGTTTGTATGAGTATCTATGTTTGTGTAGTATCTATGAATGGTTGTTTGCGTACAATTATGTCCCTTTAAAGGCATTGGTGCTTTGTCTTTCCTCTTCCACTAATTTTTGCTTCCTTATTGTTGTTTTGTTTTTGCCGTTTTATCAAAAAGGCAACAAAATCCCAACAAGCTTGAATAAATACTTACGAAAATGTTTGCAACAGGAAATCGATAAATTTCCTGCCCTTTAAAAAAAAGATCTAAATACTATAAAGTTTCAAAGGCAACAACAAAATATCATCTAAATACAAGTAAAAGGGAACTCTTATTATACTTGTGTTTAATAGAGATGGCAACAAACAAAAGGGTACACTTAAATGGAAAGAAATCCAAACGGAATGATAAACATATTGAAAAACAAGTAAGGAAAAGAAAAAGTTGGGCGGTGCCGGCATTTTAATACCCTACACCTACACTACAGGTGCAAATTGGGAGCTATATTTAGTTCTGAACCAAATTTGATGGACCTCGGTGGATGTTTTCAGATGGATTATTAAACAATCCGTACCAAATTTCGAGCAAATATGTCCACACTTTTAACAAATGACAATATTATTGCATATTATCCAAAATCTGATGAGCTATGGGAACTACATCTAAATCTGAACCGATTTTGACCAATCTTCTTAGATATCGAGGTAAGAGATGTGATCAATTTTGGCAATATAGGCCAATAATGCGCTTGCAGTGACCCTAGAAGTGACAATCGGGCGAAATACATATATGGCAGCTATATCTAAATCTGAACCGATTTCGAGCAAACTTCTTAGATATTGTGGTAGTCTTCGAGGAGAGCGCTGTACAAAATTTAGGCAAGATTGGTCAATAAATGCGCTTGCAGTCACCATAGAAGTGAAAATCGGGCAATGTATATATGGCAGCTATATCTTAATCTGAACCGATTTCTATGAAATTCACCAGTAATGTCGAAAGTCGTAAGATAATCTTTGCTGCCAAATTTTGAGAGAATCGGTTGACAAATAAGCACTTTATAGCAATATTTTTCAAAATCGGACGAACATATATATGGGAGCTATATTTAAATCTGAACCGATTTCATGCAAAATTTACAGAAATTGCGGAAGTCGTCAAGGAAAGTGTTGTACAAAATTTAGGAAAGATTGGTCAATAAATGCGTTTGCAGTGGCTCTAGAAGTGAAAATCTGGCTATATCTATATATGAGAGCTATATCTAAATCTGAACCGATTTCTTTGAAATTCACCAGTAATATCGAGAGTCATATGGAAACACCTCTTGCCATATTTCGAGAGAATCGGTTAACAAATTACCATTTTATTACAAAATTACTGCAAATCGGACGAACATATATATGAGAGCTATATCTAAATTTGAGCCGATTTTTTCAAATTTCAGTAGGCTTCATCTCTGGGCTGAAAACATGATTGTAACAAATTTGAAGACGGTTAGATGGAAACTGCGACAACCGGAAACATTTGGGAAAGGGTAGTTCAAGTCCACTTTCCTCTAGTAAAAGGTAAATTTAATAAACTTTCCTTTAGAAAGGGGTAGTTTTAATACCCTTTAATTAAGGAAAGGGTAGTTTAAAAATTAAGTGTTAATACCCTTTAATTTAGAACATGGTAGTTTAAGTACCCTTTCCTTTAGGAAAGCGTTTTTTAAATACCCTTTCCTTCGGGAAAAGTTAGTTTAAGTAGTATTTCCTTTAAGAAAGGTTAGTTTTAGAACCCTGTCCAAAAGGAACGGGTATTTTTAGTACCCTTTCCTTTTGGAAAGGGTAGTTTTAGTACCCTTTCCTTAAGGAATGTGTAGTTTTAGTACTTTTCTTAAGGAAGGGTGGTTTTAGTACTCTTTCCTTAAGGAAAGGGTAGTTTTAGTACTCTTTCCTTAAAGAAAGGGTAGTTTAAGTTTGGGACAGGTAGTTCTAGTACCCTTTGTTAAATTAAAGGGTAGTTTTAGTACCTTTTCCTTTAGAATAGGGTAGTTTTAGTACCCTTGCCTTTAGGATAGGGTAGTTTTAGTACCCTTTCCCTTAGGATAGGGTAGTTTTAGTACCCTTTCCTTTAGGATAGGATAGTTTCTGTACCCTTTCTTTTCAGACAGGGTAGTTTTAGTATCCTTTCCTCTAGTAAAGGGTGGATTTAGTACCCTTTTCTTAAGGAAAGGGTAGGTTAAGTAGCCTTTCTTTTAGGACACGGTAGCTTTAGTACCCCTTTTCTTAAGGGAAGAGTAATTTTAGTACTCTTTCTTTTAGGAAAGGGTGGTTATAGTTCGCTTTCATTTTGGAAAGGGTGATTCTAGTACCCTTACCATTACGAAAGGGAAGTTTTAGTACCCTGTCCTAAAGGAAAGGGTAGTTTTAATACCCTGTCCTAAAGGAAGGGGTAGTTTTAGTACCCTTTCCTTTTGGGAAATATAGTTTTATGGAAAAGGGTAGTGTTAGTACCCTTTCCTTTGGGAAAGGGTAGTTTTAGTACCTTTTCTTTGGTTTTTGGAAAGGATAGTTTTAGTGCCCTTCTCTATAGGAAAGGGTGGATTTAGAACCCTTTTCTTAAGGAAAGGGTAGTTTTGATACCCTTTCTTTTTGGAAAGGGTAGTTTAGTTAGTTTTAGCACACTTTCCTTTCGGAAAGTGTATTTTTAGTACATTTTCTTTAAGGAAAGACTTGTTTTAGTAGCCTTTCCTTTTGGAAATGTTGGTTTTAGTAACTTTGCCCCTTTTTACTTTGCCCTAAGCACCCTTTCCTTTTGTGAAAGGGTATTTTTATGGAAAAATTATAGCTTTAGTACCCTTTTCTTTGGAAAAGGGTAGTTTTAGTACCCTTTCCTTAAGGAAAGTGTAGTTTTAGTATTCATTTCTTAAGGAAAGAGTAGTTTTAGTACCCTTTCTTTTTAGAAAAGGTAGTTTTAGTACCCTTTTCTTAAGAAAATGATAGTTGTAGTACCCTTTATTTAATAAAAGATAGTTTCAGTACCCTTTTCTTTGAGAAAGGGTAGTTTTAGTACATTTTCTTTTTGGAAAGGATAGTTATAGTGCCGCTTCCTATAGGAAAGGGTGGATTTAGTACCCTTTTCTTAAGGACAGGGTAGTTTTAGTACCCCTTCCCTTAGGATAAGACAGTTTTTGTATCCTTTTTTTCAGACAGGGTAGTTTTAGTCCATCCTCTCCTAGAGGAGAGGGTGGATTTAGTACCCTTTTCTTAAGGAAAGAGTAGTTTTAGTACTCTATCTTTTATAAAAGGGTAGTTTTAGTTCCCTTTCATTTTGAAAAGGGAAGTTTTAGTACCCTTGCCTTTACGAAAGGGTAGGTTTAGTACCCTTTCCTTAGTTAGTAGTTTCAGTAACCTTTCCTGTAGTATGGGGTTGTTTTAGTACCATTTCTTTTATGATGGGGTAGTTTTAAAACCCTTTCTTTTAAAACAGGGTTAATTTAGTACCCTTTATTTCAGGAAAGGGTTGTTTTAGTACCCTTTTTTAAAAAAAAGGTAGTTTTAGAACCTTTTTTTGTAGAAAAGTTTAGTTTCAATATCTTTTCCTTAAGGAATTGGTAGTTTCAGTACCCTTTTTTCGGATAAGGTAGTTTTAGAACCCTTTTCTTTAGGAAAGGTTAATTTAGTGTTTAGTGTTTTGGTACCCTTTCGATAGGATAGCGTAGTTTAAGTGTCGTTTCCTTTAGGACAGGGGTAGTTTTATTATTATTTTCGTTTAGGATAGTTTAGGTTTAGAACCCGTTTCTATAGGAATTGAGAGTTTCGGAACCCTTTCCTTTAGGTGATGGTAGTTTTAGTACCTTTTCCTTTAGGAAATGATAGTTTTAGCACCCTTCTTTTTAGGAAAGATTAAATTTTTCTACCCTTTTCTTTAGAAAAGGTTAATTTTAGTACCCTTTTCTATACAAAAGAGTAGTTTCAGTACCTTTTCCTTTAGGATAGGTAGTATGCTTTCCTGTGGTTAAGGGTGTTTTTAATACCCTTTCTTTTAGGAATGTTGTAGTTGTAGTACCCTTTCCTTTTAGAAAGGGTAGTTTTAGTACCTTTTCCCTTTCGAAAAGGGTAATTTTAGTACCCTTTCGTTTGGAAAAAGGTTGTTTTAGTACCCTTTCCTATGGAAAAGGTAATTCTAGTACCCTTCATTGAATAGCGCTGTTCGGGTTGTTAAATTCGCCAAACTTCTTAAGGGTCTTTGTGACAAAGAGTTTTTGGATATAGTCATGCACCTTTTGTATCGTTGCTAGTGAGTCGCGTGAGGTGGTCCATATCGAACAGTATTTACATATAGCTGCCATACACATACTTCGATCTTAGGATTAAGGGTCTTGAGCCCATTGAAAGTGAATTTTACCCCAATTTTGCTGGAGTTTGGAACATTGGGTTCTATTAGACCACGCAATACTCTCGTTGAGTATGATAGAGATCAGATCATCTTCTAATATAAAAAAATCTATTTGTGTTTGTTTGTGTGTTCCTTATAGACTCAGAAAAGGCTAAACCGATTTTCTTGAAATGTTCACAGATGGTGCAAAATGATCCCGTGATGAAAATAGGGTACTACATTTTTTGATATCTGAAGGGGGAGCGGACCCTCCCCCTTAGCCTAATTTTCAGAAAGGCCAACTCTCAGAGATGGCTGGTGCGATTGAAGCGAAATTTAGTGTGCTCTCTTATAGTAACCTACAAACAAAAATTTGGTATCCACATTTCAGATGGGGTACCTAAGGAAGAGGGGGGGGGGGCCGCCCCACCCCAAAACCTACCAAATATTTATGTGGACCAACTACAACAATATGGGACTCAAATAAAAGGTATTTAAGATTAGAAAACGTATCTTATATCCAATTGTCAGACGAAGTGTTTGTTTGGGGACTACCCAACCCTCAAAACACCCCTAAATCGGGCATATTTACCAACCATGGGAATATGGAACTCAAATGAAAGGTATTTGCGAGTAGAATACGAATCTGATATCCAAATTTCGGACAAAGTTTCTGGGGGTGCACTCCTTCTCCAAAACACCCCCTAAATAGGACGTATTTACTGACCATGACAAGATGGGGCTTAAATAAAAGGTATTTTAGTGTAGAATACGAATCTGACATCCAGATGTGGGACCAAGTGTTTGAGGGGCCGCCCCGAGGACATCCCCCAAAGAAGACAAATTTACGACCATAGCAATATGGGACTCAAATTAAAGGTCTTTGGAAGTGAAGCACGAATATGATATCAATGTTTGGGAAAAGTGTCTATGGGGCTACCTCACCCCCATAACACCACCCAAATAGGAAGTATTTACTGGCCTTTGCAATATGAGCCTCAAAAAAAAGGTATTTTAGAGTTGAACACAAATCTGGTATATATATTTTTAAAGCCAAGTCACTGAAAGGCATTTAGGACAATCTCCTAATTTGAGTCCATGAGCATGATGTATTAGAGTACGCGTTAGAGCAATTTACAAAACAATCTTCAACGAAGCTTTTATTATTAGACAACTGAAAAAATTATTTCTGTATTGTACAAATGTCTACCAATAATAATTCAATGCATACATGTGAATATAAAAATATTTAGACAAAGTACAAATTGTGTTCAGTATAAATTTAACTCTAACACCCTTCCTCAATTTGAACTCCAGCCTCCTCTCGGAATTTTGTTAGTTTGATAGTTGAAAGTGGTTTGGTCATCATATCAGCAATCATTGTTTCTGTTGGACAATACGTACAAACGATTTGATTTTTCTTTACATAGTCCTTGACAAAATAGATTTTGGTATCAATGTGCTTTGTCCTATTGCTAAGTTTCTCATCTTTTATCATACGCAAAACACTTTGATTATCCTCAAAAATTGTTGTCGGTTGACATTGTTTAAGCATCATATCGCTTAAAAGTGATCGTAGCCAAATTGCTTCTTTGCATGCTTCCGATAGAGATACAAACTCTGCCTCAGTTGATGAGAGAGATACACAAGTTTGCTTTCTACATGACCAGTTAATTGAACCACCGTTAATTTTGAAAATAAATCCAGAATTAGATTTTCGGTCGATTCTATCCTCGGCCCAATTTGCGTCGGCAAAACCAATAAGAACATTTTTATTTGCAACGCATTTATTACTAAGGTGTAAGGTGTGATTAACTGTGCCTTTCAAGTATTTTAATACACGCTTTAATTCATTCCAATCTTCTTGAGTTGGACAACTGACTTTTTGCGCCAAAATTGAAACACTTGCTGCTATATCAGGTCTTGAATTTACACTGATGTACAGCAGTGAGCCAATAAGTTGTTGATATTTATTGTTATTTAGTAAGAGTTCGGATGAACTTTTACCATACCCAGGATCAAGTGGATATTTTGAAATTTTTGAATCCTGCATTCCAAATTCTTGCAATAAGTTTTCAATAAAGAGTTTTTGGCTAACGCAGTAATTAGATTCTTTATCCTGCGTAACTTCCAAACCAAGATAATGATGTACTTTGCCAAGATTGGTTATGTCAAATTTTTCTTTCAGTGACTTCTCCACTTCACAGATGTTGTTTTGCTTTTTGCTTGCAACCAAAATATCATCAACGTAGATTAATATATATACTAACCCTTCCTCGTTGGTGTATTTTGTGTATAAACATCGATCTGCATTACTTTGCTTGAAGCCGCCAGACACTAGGACCTCATGAAGTGTTTTATTCCAGACATTCGCAGCTTGCTTCAATCCATACAAACTTTTTCGAAGTTTACAGACAAAATTATTATTCCCTTCCTCAAACCCTGGTGGCTGTTTCATATATATAACTTCTTCAAGCTCACCGTTGAGAAAAGCTGACTTTACATCAAAATGAACAACTGACATACCATTTACACCAGCGACAGACAATAATGTTCGAAGCGTAGCTTGTCGAACAACAGGAGCAAATACTTCGTCATAATCAAAACCAAATTTTTGACTAATACCTTGAGCTACTAGGCGGGCTTTGAAACGTTGTATTTTTCCAGTAACATCTCGTTTAATTTTGAAAGTCCATTTGCATCCCACAATATTTGCATTGTCAGGTTTGTCAACAATATCCCAAGTCTTATTTGCCTTTAAAGATGACATCTCCTCATTCATAGCTTGAATCCATTCGTTGCGATGTACCGATGAAATCGCTTCCTTATACGTCTTTGGTTCAGCAATGCTCGAAACATTAGAGCTTATATACGTCAACCTCTCTGGTGGTTTTCCCTTAGTAATGCGGTTTGAACATCTAAGTGAATTTTTATCTCTTTCAAAAACTTCGCATGGAACTGAGTTATCGCTTGAGATCATCGTGTTCATTTTAGATGTAACTAATTCTTCAGAATCAACTGCATTATGTTCTTCCAGGCTATAAAAAGATTCCCCATCAGATGAAATTTGATCTGATATAACTTGAATGAAGTCATTTGAAGTACGTTGATTATTAATTTTTTCAATAGATATTTCACTATGATCGGTCTCTTTAGATTCTTTTCCGGTTTCATGTAAATCAACATCTATGAATTTAACATCTCTGCTAATTACGACCTTATTTGTTCTAAGATCAGCCAATCTGTAACCCTTTGAATGCTCATCATATCCAACGAAAGTCAATATCTTGGTCTTACTATCCCACTTTTTCCGTTTTACCTCAGGAGTAAGAACATGAGCTTTCGACCCAAATATGTGCAAATGTTCAATAGATGGCTTTTTCTTTTCCCATAGTTCAAATGGTGTTGATACAATTGTCTTGCTTACCAACCGATTTTGCAAATAATTCGCGGTCATAATTGCTTCTCCCCAATATTTATTTCCAATACTTGCTTCCTTTAGCAAACATCTTCCCATTTCGACCAAACTTCGGTTTTTACGTTCTGATACTCCATTTTGCTGGGGTGAGTAAGGAACAGTATATTGGTATTGAACACCTTTTGATTCCAGATAACTTTGGACGTGTTTCGATACATACTCCCCTCCATTATCTGATCTGAGGATATTAGGGTATTTGCCGAATTTATTTTTCACCATTTCCATATAGTTTTGAATCTTCTCGTAAACCTCAGCTTTGTTATTTAAAAGATATACTATTGTATAACGACTAAAATCGTCAATAAACGTGACAAAGTACTTCTTTTTTCCAGGAGTTTCAGTTTGCATAGGCCCGCAAACATCCGAGTGAACTAAATCCATAACTGCGTTCGATTGTGTTTCTGAAACTTTGTGAAATGGCGTTTTCGTCATCTTACAACAGACACATACCTCGCACGTTTGCGTTATACCACAATCAACAATTTTAAAATCACTCATTGCTTTATTTGTTTGCATCTCCTTTACAGCATTGACGCTTCTATGTCCGAAAACCTTATGCCAATAATGTATGCAGTTTCGAGAACTACATTTGGCTAACATTGCCTGGTTAGTCCTTTGTCTGAGACAAAACAATCCATTATGCATATCTGCGACACCAATTTCTTTGCCATTTGCAGATTTAATTTTACACTGCTTATTTTGAAATTCAACCTTAAAACCGTTTCTCATAATTCTTGAGATAGATATCAAATTCCCGTGAAATGACGGTATGTACAAAACATCTTCCATGGTAACTTCTGACTTGACATTTTTAAAATTATACATTACCAATTTACAAGATCCTTTACCACTAGCCACTACGGCAGTCCCATTGGCAACTGAAACAGATTCACATACACTGCCATCAAACGTGATAAAATCCTCCCGTCTTGTGCTAATGTGGCAAGTAGCCCCAGAATCTACAATCCAATGCGATTTGTCACCAGCAGAAGAAAAAATATAATTTTCTTTATTCTCAACGTTATTAGCTTGCTGTTTGGATTCATTGATGTTTCTTTCCTTTTTGAATTTCCAACAGTTCTTCTTGAGATGACCCTTTATTTTGCAAAAGTGACACCGCTTTCCATTAGCATCATCCTGACTTGACTTGACTTGAGGAATTTTGAATGTTTTCATCACGGAATTTGGTTCGACGTTCTTTGATTGACGTTGATATTCTTCCAGCAAATTGTTTTCGACAACGTGTACCGTTAACTCTTCTATTTTTCGAGCTTCCAATGCCGTCACCAACGTGTCATATGAAGGTGGTAAACTGCTTAGTAACATAGCAATTACCCATCGTTCAGAAAATGTCTCGCCAACCGCTTCCAGCTTTTCAAAGAGAATTTTCATATTCGCGATGTGATCAGCCATGGTATTCTCCATACTAAATTTCATTCCACATATCTTACGCATTATTTGTACACTACTTCCAAGAGTGTTCTTTTCATGATGTGCCTTCAGGATATTCCAAGATTCTTTTGCAGATTTAGCTTTCCTGATAAGTAAGAGCTGATTGTCCTCCACAGATAATCCAATCAAAATCAAAGCATTTTCATTATTTTTCATCCATGACTCATCTGGTACGTCTGGAGCAGATTCCACAACACACTTCCAAGCTCCTTCCCTTCGTAAAATCAATTCCATCTTATACTTCCAAAGATGATAATTATCCGCGTTAAGCTTCGTAAACGACGTCTTAACTAAATCCATGGTGGCCCAGTAACCTATTAGAGTACGCGTTAGAGCAATTTACAAAACAATCTTCAACGAAGCTTTTATTATTAGACAACTGAAAAAATTATTTCTGTATTGTACAAATGTCTACCAATAATAATTCAATGCATACATGTGAATATAAAAATATTTAGACAAAGTACAAATTGTGTTCAGTATAAATTTAACTCTAACATGATGGACATAAAAATTGTGATTGCATGTATTCCCAGGGTGGTGGATATCCAAAGTTCGCCACTGCCGAATTTAATTTGTTCTTCTATTTTAATTTATGGGTGTATAATTATTAACTAACATCTACAATAATTGAGGGAATATACTTCGCTGGCTGACTTCGGCTGTTGAATTTTTAAAATAGAAATACACGTGTTGTGGCTTAAGTTTTAGTTTTTGATTTCATAGCACAAACCTTACTTACTGATTATATAATGGAGTTCATGCGTTTCGCACGTTTTGTTAATTATGTCCTTTCTTTGAAACACATGGCAATGCCCCCAAAAAAGTGATTTGGAACAAAAACGAAAACTCAAAAATAATATCTGATACCTATCTACAATTTCTATGAATTTGTTAGACAAAGAACTCTATTTAATATCGTCTTACTTTTGTTAATTTCCGGGAAATCTAAACAAAAATAATTACTTTTTCAAATTTCCATTTAGACTACTATGCCACCATAGCCACCACCATGACCAAGGGAATTTTTCTCCAGAAACACAGCATCCCATCATAATAATAATAATGAGGTTGGTTTGTACAAAATCGGACTAAGGATTTCACACTTTAGACTACAACTTAATATGGACTGAGCTGAGGAATACTCACAGGGCAGCATTTAAAGTGAAATACCTTTGCCCCAGCATATGGCATCACTCCTCTTCCACGAAGATTTATATCCATTTGATGACCTTGTCTAGACTCTTCATGGAGGCTGTGCGAAGGCCTTGCGTGTTTGCGGTGTCTATGCGTTTCGAACTACGTTTCGGATAATTTCCAACGAAAATTACATTTTAATGACTTAACCATGTTTAAAAGGGCACATTCTTGCATTGCTTATTCAATGTCATAGTCCTGGTCGTAGTTTTAAATCCATTGAAACTATGTGGGTTTCATATGCGCATAGGATTAGCAGTAAGATAGTGTTTGTTAAGTAAAGCAAGAGGGAGGGGGTTTAATTGCTTCCCCAAGAAAACTCCTTATCGAGGCATTCGAAAGGTGTCAGTCAATATGAAATGTCAACGAAAAGCAGATTGCTAGCAAAAGGATAGAATAGAAGTAAAAAGTTGACATGATGATGATAACTCGAAATCCTAAAGATCATAAATTTGAATTTTCACATATATTTCACATAATTTGTAAAAAGAAGTACTTTCAAATTTGGTTTTTATAGCAAGTTCTGATAGCCAGAGTATTGCTGATATTAACATGTCTATCTACGACACTGAACCGTTTGGCCCGAATAGAGAATATCGGAAAATAAAATTGTATCGTTGATTATTTTCAATCAAATTCTGACGACATGTATGAGGTACTAGCTGGACCAGGCCTACTCCACTGCACCTTCTTTTACTTTATATAGGACAAAATTTTAATTGGAATATTTACTTGGGGGTTGTTATGGTGGTGGGACATCCCCAAGACAGTTGGTCCCGAATGTTGATGTCAGATGCATGGTCTACTCCCAAATACCTTTCATTTGAGCCCCATTTTTCCATAGACGACAAACATGACTGGTTTAGGGAGTGTTTTGGGAGATGGGGCGGCCACTCAGTGACTTGGCTTTGAAAATATATATCAGATTCTTGTTCTACTCTAGAATACCTCTTATTTAAGCCTCATATTGCAATGGTCAGCAAATAATTTCTATTTGGGTGGTGTTATGGGGGTGGCGTGGCCCCATAGACACTTTTCCCGAATATTGAAATCAAATTCGTGCTTTACTCCCAAAGACCTTTCATTTGAGTTCCATATTGCTATGGTCGTAAATTTGTCTTTTTTGGGGATTGTTGACGGCCCCCCAATTAAAGAGCTTTTTGTGAAATACCATGCTACGAAAATAGTATATCGTTTGACAAACAGTTTAACAATATAAGTGTCTTTTCATCTGAATCCCATATGATTTTTTTTTTGGCCTACGAATTCAAGTTTGGATGCAAGGTGTACTCCATTCTTAAAATACTTAATTTCAGCCCGATATTCTCACGATGTCTGATTAAGGGGTGTTTTCGGGGGTAAGATGATCCCCCAGACACTTGGCCCTGACAAAAAAAAGCATCGTGCTCTTCTCTCAAATACCATTTATTTAAACCCCATATTGCCATTGGTTTTGAGGGGGAGTTTACAGGATGAGGCGACCCCCAAACACATGGTCCCAAAATTGGTTATCAAATTCGTTTTCTAATCTCAAATATCTTTCATTTGAGACACATATTGGCATGGTCAAAAAATGTTTACCCTTTGGGGATGTTTTGGGAAAGGGGTGATGCCTTAAATACATGGTCCTACATTTGGATATCAAATTCGTATTCTACTCCCAAATACCTTTATTTGAGCCCCATATTGCGAAGGTTCGTAGAAACTTGCTGTTTGTGGGGTATTATGGGAAAGGGTGTAGACCCCCAGAAAATGGAAGCCGAAAGTGGGTATCAATACCTGATGTAGCCCCCAATTCCTTTCATTTGAGACTCACATTGGCATGGTCGGTAAATATGCCCGATTTAGGAGTGTTTTAGGAAGTGGGGTGGTCCCCCAATCACTAAGCCCGGAAAATATATCAGCAACGTGCTCTATTCTCATATATTTGAACCCCATATTGCCATTGGCCTCAAAATTGGATATTAAATTCGTTTTATAATCTCAAATTACATTCACTTAAACCCCTTATTGAAAAAGCCAGCAAATATGTCCTATTTGGGGTATGGACCCAAAAAACTATTAATATTTAGTTCCACTCTCTTTAAGACCCAAATATGTCCTATTTGGGGGTTGTTATGGTGGTGGGAAGTCCGCTAGACAGTTGGCCCCTAATGTTGATGTCAGATATGTGGTCTACTCCCACATACCTTTAATTTTAGCCCCATATTTCCATAGTCGGCAAACATGACCGGCTTGGGCGATGCGTGCCCACTCGTTGAGTTGGCCTTGAAAATATATATCAGATTCGTGTTCCACTTTAAAAACCCTCTTATTTGAGCTTAATATTGCAATCGTCAGAAAATACTTACTATTTGGGTGGTGTTGTGGGGGTGGTGTGGTCCCATAGACACTTTTCCCGAATATTGATATCAAATTCGCAAAGACCTTTCATTTGAGCCCCATATTGCTATGGTCGTAAATTTGTCCCCATTGGGGGATGTTTTTGGTGAAAGGCGGCCCAGCAAACACTTGGTCCCATATTTGGATATCAGATTCGCATTCTACATTCAAATACCTTTTATTTAAGCCCCATATTCTCATGGTCAGTAAGTAAGTCCTATTTGGGGGGGAGGGTGTTTTGGGGAAGGGTTGGACCCCCAGAAACGTGGTCACACATTTGGATATCATATTCGTATTCTACTCCCAAATACCTTTCATTTGAGACCCATATTGCCATGGTCGGTTAATATGTCCGCTTTAGGGGTGTTTTGGGGGTTGGGGTGGTCCCCCAAACACTTAGTTCGACAATTGAATATCAGCTACGTTTTCTAGTCTAAAATACCTTTCATTTGAGTCCCATATTGTGATGATTGGTCTAAATATATGTTTGGTAGGTTTTTGGGTGGGGCAGCCCCCCTAGGTACCCCATCCGATATTTGGATACCAAATTTTTGTTTGTAGGTTACTATAAGAGAGCACACAAAATTTCGCCTAAATCGCACCACCCATCTACGAGAACTGGCGTTTCTGAAAATTAGGGTAAGGGGGAGGGTCCTCTCCCCCTTCAGATATCAAAAAATGTAGTAGCCTACTTTCACCAAGGGATCATTATGCACCATCAGTGAAAATTTCAAGAAAATCGGTTCTGTAGTCTATAAGGAACACACAAACAAACAAACACATATTGATTTTCATATATAAGATTCAGCCAGGAGACCACTGTGGCACAGAGTTTAGCATGTCCGCCTTTGATGTGAACTCATGGGTTTGAATACTGGCGAGAAAAAGGCCCTTTATCATTGAGCTTAAACTTGAATCCTTAATATGATGCTCATGGGCAAACTTGCATTTGCAGATCTTCGTTATCCTGAATCACCGTCACTCAGTCAAGATGTTCTTGATTTAGGTTAGGTTAGGTTGGCCCCATGCCACATAGACATACATCCAAGCTAGTAAGTAAGTAATTATAAGTTGGGAACTCCGTGCTACCTAATCCTTAATCCTTAATTGTCTTCCATACCACTCCCCTAAGTCGGTTCTTAACTGCTATCGTGTCCCCACCTAAGTACCGGTATCAATTAGACGCGAATGCTGGGCAATGATATAGGAAATGCTCCAACACGTTATCATCTTCCCCACATGCCATCACTTCTTAAGTGAGCTCGTAGTGCTATGTGTCCTGTTATGACACAAAAGGCTGTAATGACCTCCTTCTTACTTTCTTTCAGTAATAGCCTCGTCCCCTCACGATTCAGATCACCCCATAGGATTTTCGCCGTCCTACCGACTGTTTCGTTGTTCCACAGTGTTACATGCGCATTCGTCGCCCACGCCCTTAACTCGGACTGCGTCGTCCCGAAAGGCTTCGGGTTAACCAAGTTTTTTGACATCAGTCCTCTGGCCTTCACCGCCAAATCGTCTGCCCTTTAATTCCCCCTTACTCCGTTATGGCCCGACACCCAAACGATGCGGATTGTGCCAACCTCAGAGAAGGTTTTAATCTCCTTCTTACACTGAAAGACTGTTAGTGGCCCTACCGTCTTGGTTGTTATTGCCCTTATGGCAATTTTATTGTCCGTAGAGATGTTTATACTCGACGTCCTTGCGTTAGTACCACACCACCTCACGCATTCCATGATCGCCCGGATCTCTGCTTGCAGGACCGTATTATGGTCAGGCAGTCTAAAACAGATCTCAGCCCTTGGGTTCTCAATGTAGACCCCTAGGCCCACTCTGTCCCCTATCTTTAATCCATCCGTATAACATGATTTTCCAGAAGGCAATACTAGGATCCCGTCAGTCCAAGTCTGTGCCGCTGGCATCAGTGCATCGCACTCGATCGCAAGTATCGTCTCAGGCATCCTATTGGAAACCTCCGCTCTTCCTTCTAGGTTTCCTATCGTCGCCTCGATTACACCGAGATTGTATGAGCTGCTCCCATCCTCAATCGGTTCTACCATCGCCTTAAGTCTCATAGCCGCAGTAGCTACCTCACACTTAATCTGTATGCCAATGGATGCCACAGATGGCGTGGCCCTCATCGTTCTGCCTTTGCCAAGACAACATGTTCTCTGAACCAGTTGTATGATCCGTATGTTGCACTTTTTCCCCATAGCAGTCCATCAAACTACTGAGGCGTAAGTTAGTATTGGTCTAATCACCCTTTTGTAGAGCCAGGCTCTATTTCGAGCCTACAGCCCGTCTGCATAGTGTCCAAGTTCTGTGTGTCTTCTCAATGCGCTCCTGAATGTGACACTTCCAACTAAGGCCAAATACAGGCCTGATGGGGCGCTAGATAGTCGCCTCCTTTTGTAGTAACGCCAGAAATATTCATTCTTGACGTTCCTCAAGGCTTTATTTACTATTTTACCATAAATTCTGTAATGATAAATCTGCGATCAACTTCACTATTCCAAGATTCCGGTGTCTTCGTATGTCCCGTCGTATCCTGTGGAAAATGCGTTTTCCTCAAAAGCGTCAACATGTCCTCCGTTGTTTCTGCTCTCACTCCCATGTCGTCTACTAACATTTCAGTTTTTACATGGGATTTTGAGAGAAAATTTTTCATCTTGGCGGCCTCATTAACGCCATTGACCTGTTCGCAGAAAAGCTTCCGGGAGGCACGTTTTTCTGCTCTGGTAATCTTATTGTATTCCTTGAGCCTTGTGTAGTACACATTGCAATAAACTTCCGCTTTTTTATGACGAGCTGATTTCCTTTCTCGAGGAGGACAACAGTCTTCGAACACTCCACTAGTGCAGTCATAATCCTTTTGACATTGCCGTCAATGTCTTCGTCAATGTATGCTTGGACAATCTTAGTTATCTTGCCCAAGTCTTCTTCTGAGTAGTCTTCCGAACTTTGGCCATTTGGTTTTCAACTTTTTACGGAAGTTTATCGGATTCGGCGCTGGCCGTTCTATTCTCAACTTAATGTAGCGATGGTCTCAGAAGTAATGCTCCATGGAGACCGTCCAATCCTGAACCTCATCGATTAGATTTTCCGAACATATTGTAACATCTAAAACCTTCTCCTCCTATTAACAAAGGTAGTGGTGTTACCAATATTAAGTGCTACTAGGTCGTTATTATTCAAGAATTCTGTCAGGGCTTGGTCCCGCTTATTAATGTTGGTAGGCACCCTTTTAGTACCTCATTTCCTATCTATTTTGCTTTCCTCCCCAGCCGTTGCAGCTCCGACGTAAGTGGCGGTGTCGGAGAGTCTAAAGGCAGATAAAGTGATGTCAGGTATGCTCCACCGTCTTGCTGTCTCATCACTGTTGCATCCGACGTTGACAACTCTAGGGAAAATATATAATTAAAATTTTTATGACAAATAACGCAGGTCCTCGGCCGAGTACCAGTGTTAGCATAGAATAATTGGTAGTTGATATAGTTTGATCCCGAAACATTGTTCCGGGTCGTTCACAGAGGTGTCGCACTGCAGCACGCCGTTCCCACTCGGCTATATAAAGGAGGCCCCTTATCATTGAGCTTAAAATTGAATCGGACTGCACTCATTGATATGTGAGAAGTTTGCCCTTGTTCCTTAGTGGTATGTTCATGGGCAAAGTTTGAATTTGCAGTCCAAAGGGGGGAGCGATTGTTTAAAAATCATATGACTACAAGCCTTGATAGGTAGACATCTGCAAAAATACAAGCAAAAATCGAAATATGTTCAATGTCTCGTAACGAAACCAAACGCTTTGTAATAGCCCCTCAAGGGGATGAACAAATGTACTTCATCTTTGTATTATGAAACTTCAAACAGCTGCCATAAATCAACCAACCTTCAACAACTTGCTATCCATCATCAACTTCTAAACTTGAAATGATTTCATAGTTTCTACTATCCAAATAATTTTTATGGTCAAAATTAGTTTTGTTTTATTTGACTTGCTTTTTTGCATAGCTCTTCAACATTTCCCCTTCCCCCATTATCACCACCACCATACTAGGATTTACTACAAATCCCCATGCCATGCCATGCCATTTCACAGAGAATTCCCTCATCTCTGATATGGTTTTTGGCCATTCATAAAAGTTCTCTTGAGACTTCATCATGATGTGCATTTAATCGAATGACAGACTATTTCTTTGCGAATGTCGAGGGATCGGATAGCCAACATCAACAAAGCGAAGACGTTTAAAACATTTTTGACTGTCATCCCACAAAAAGAGGAAATATTGCCAAAATGAAATTCTAACTGCTCGGAAATGGGAAAGTTGTGAAAAGTTTATGACTTAAATATTTATCATAAAAGTTGTTTGTGTTGCTCTGGCAAAAAGTTTGGACAAATAGTTTTTCTATTTCGTTGCAAAAGTTTGCATACAATTATTTAAGTTAGACGTAGTATTTAAGGATTTAGCATGAGTTATTGTACTTTCACGGTGGGCAATTGTATGTATGTGTGAGGCAAAGGACATTTTTAAATTGTCAAATGAACAGTGAAGAACTTGTCAATAAAACCTAGGAATAAGAAGTTGGGAAAATATATCTTGGCTTAAAAATAAGTAAAGAATCTTCTTCATACATACTAGAAAAGAAAGGCGCCTCTAGAGGGCGCAATTTGACAGAAATTTCCACTTCCAATAACTGCGCTAAGTGTGGTTCCAATCGATCCATAACCTGATATAGCTGCCATATAAACCGATCTTGGGTCTTGACTTCTTGAGCCTGTAGAGGGCGCAATTCTCATCCGATTTGACTGAAATTTTGCACGTGGTGTTTTGGTATCACCTCCAACAACTGCGCCAAGTTATGTATGATTCAAATCGGTTCATAGCCTGATATAGCTGCCATATAAACCGATCTGGGATCTTGACTTCTTGAGCCTCTGGAGGGCGCAATTCTCATCCGATTTGGCAGCTTCTCTCATGACCTTCAACATACGTGTCCAATATGGTCTGAATCGATCAATAGCTTGATGCAGCTCCCATATAAATTTAGCTCCCAATTTTGCTTCTTGAGCGCCTACAAGGCGCAATTCTTATCCGAATGAACTGAAATATTACTCAATGACATCTTCAATTTTCAGCATTAAATTATCGTTCGAATCGACTATAACTTGATATAGCTCCAATAGCATAACAATATTATTTGTTTGCCTAAAAAGAGATACCGCGCAAAGAACTCGACAAATGCGATCCATGGTGGAGGGTATATAAGATTCGGCCCGGCCGAACTAAGCATGCTCTTACTTGTTTGATTTCTGAAGGGGAAGCGGACCCTCCCCTTTACCTTAATTATCAGAAACGCCAGATCTCGGAGATGGGTGGTGAGATTTAAGCCAATTTTTGTGTACTCTCTTATGGTAACCTGAAAAATAAAATTTGGTAGCCAAATTCTGGATGGGGTACCTAGGGAGGACGCCCCACCCCAAAACCTACTAAGTATATATATACACCAATCACGACAATATGGGACTCAAATAAAAGGTATTTTAGATTAGAAAACTTATCTGATATTCAATGTTCGGACCAAGTGTTTGGGGTATCCAAATTCTGGATGGGGTACCTAGGGAGGACGTCCCACCCCGAAACCTACCAAACATATATGTAGACCAATCACCACAATATGGGACTCAAATTAAAGGTATTTTAGACTAGAAGACGTATCTGATATTCACTTGTCGGACCAAGTGTTTGGGGTATCCAAATTCTGGATGGGGTACCTAGGGAAGACGCCCCACCCCAAAATCTACCTAATATATATATACACCAATCACGACAATATGGGATTCAAATGAAAGGTATTTTAGACTAGAAAACGTATCTGATATTCAATGCTAGAACCAAGTGTTTGGGGTATCCAAATTCTGAATGGGGTACCTACGGAGGACGTCCCACCCCAAACCTACCAAATATATATATACACCAATCACCACAATATGGGACTCAAATTAAAGTAATTTAAGATAAGAAAACGTATGTGATATCCATTTGTCGGACCAAGTGTTTGAGGTATCCAAATTCTGGATGGGGTACCTAGGGGGGGCGCCCCACCCCAAAACCTACCAAACACATATTAAGACCAATCACGTAAATATGGGACTCAAATGAAAGGTATTTAGGATAAGAAAACGTATCTGATATTCAATCCTCAGTCCAAGTGTTTGGGGTATCCAAATTTCGGATGGGGTACCTAGGGAGGACATCCCACCCCAAAACCTACCAAAAATATATTTAGACCAATCACGAAAATATGGGACTCAAATGAAATGTATTTTAGACTAGAAAACGTATCTGATATTCAATGCTCGGACCAAGTGTTTGGGGTATCCAAATTCTGGATTGGGTACCTAGGGAGGACGCCCCACCCCAAAACCTACCAAATATATATATACACCAATCACCACAATATGGGACTCAAATGTAAGGTATTTTAGACTAGAAGAAGTCTCTGATATCCACTTGTCGGACCAAGTGTTAGGGGGACCACCCCAACCCCCAAAACACCCCTAAGTCCGACATATTTACCGACCATGGCAATATGGGACTCAAATGAAAGGTATTTGCGAGTAAAATGCGAATCTGACATTCAAATATGGAACCAAGTTTCTGGGGTCGCCCCCTTTCCCAAAAAACCCCCGAACAGGACTTATTTACTGGTCATGGCAATATGGGGCTTAAATAAATGATATTTGGGTGTAGAATACAAATCTAATATCCAGATGTGGGACCAAGTGTTTGGGGGGTCGCCTCTCACAAAAAACGTCCCCCAAAGAGGACAAATGTATGACCATAGCAATATGGGGCTCAAATGAAAGGTCTTTGCGATTGAAGCATGCATCTGATATTAATATTCGGGAAAAGTGTCTTTGGTGGCACCCCACCCCCCATAACAACACCCAAATAGGAAGTATTTGCTTACCATAGCAATATGAGGCTCAAATAAGATATATTTTAGAGTAGAGCACGAATCTGATATATATTTTCAAATCCATGTCACTGAATGGGTGCCCCATGCCCCAAAACATCTTGGAAAAATGGAACTCAAATGATGGGTATTTGGGAGTAGACCATGAATCTTACATCAACATTCGGGACCAACTGTCTAGGGGTCGTCCCACCACCATAACAACCCCCAAGTAGGACATATTTGCTCACCAAGACAATTTGGGTCTTCAAGACAGTGGAGCTCCATATTCATAGTTTTTAGGGTCAATACCCCAAACCGGACATATTTGCTGGCTTTTTCAATAAGAGGTTTAAGTGAATGGTATTTGAGATTAGAAAAAGAAAGGGGTTTAAGTGAATGGTATTTGAGATTAGAAAACGAATTTGATATCCAATTTTGAGGCCAATGGCAATATGGCGTTCAAATATTTGAGAATATGAGCACGTTGCTGATATATTTTCAGGGCTTAGTGACTCCCCAAAACACCCCTATATTGGGCATATTTACCGACCATGTCAATGTGGGGCTTAAATGAGAGGAATTGGGGGGTAGAGCAAGAATTGATACCCACTTTCGGGACCAATTTTCTGGGGGTCTACCTCTTTCCCAAAATACCCCACAAATAGCATTTTTTTAGTGACCATCGCAATATGGGGCTCAAATAAAGGTATGTGGGAGTAGAATACGAGTTTGATATCCAAATGTAGGACCATGTATTTAGGGCATCACCCCTTTCCCAAAACACCCCCCAAAGGGTAACAATTTTTCGACCATGCCAACATGTGGCTCAAATGATAGGTATTTGAGATTAGAAAACAAATTTGATAACCTATTTTGGGGCCATGGGTTTGGGGGACGCCTCATCCTATAAACTGCCGTTAAACCAAAGGCAATATGTGTATAAATATTTAATTTTAAATTTGTGAGAAGAACACGATGTTGATATTTTTTTGGGGCCATGTGTCTGGGGGACCACCTCACCCCCGAAAACACCCCTAAATCAGATATCATGAGAATATCGGGCTGAAAAGAAGTATTTTAAGAATGGAGTACACCTTACCTCCAAACTTAAATTCGTAGACCAATAAAGATCATATGGGATTCAGATAAAGGCACTTAAAGGTGTACTACTTTCGGAGCATGGCATTTTACTAAAAGCTCTTTAATTGTCGAAAATAAATATTCCAAGGAAACTTTTGTTCCATATAAAGTAAAAAAAGGCGCAGCAGAGCGGGCCCGGCCCAGCTAGTAGCTTATAATAATCCGTATTACCTAACAAGATACGAAATGTGGTTGTGGTTACTAACAGTTTAATCACAATAAACTAGCTCCCTTTTTACTTGTTTGTTATTCTATGCTATATATACAACATTTTTCAAAATAAAACCATTTTATCGAAAAAGTGAATAAGTCGTAGTCGCACTGCCAAGAAAGACAGAGGAAAACATTTGCATAATTTATGGCTTAAACAAATGCCAACATCTTTGCAAATGCATCATCAGCAGTAGCTGATGTTGCAGCAGCTAGCTAGCTGCTGCTGAAGGAAATAATGCGATTTTAATGTTCCCCCTCAGCTTCAGCCATAGAATTTACCACCAAATGCTAGCAGCGTATTTCTGGGATATTAAAACCAAAGATTTATAATGTAAATTATTTTTCTTTTGAAAATAATAGTATAGGCAAGCATATAAATGCCAAATGCTACGAGTAAGTGAACAGGAATGCATTACCAATAAAAAGGCTTTAAGTTCGGCCGGAGCGAACTTTGAATACCCACCACCTAGAGTATATATGTAAACCACCTTTAGTAATAATCCGGTGAAAAATGCATAATTTATGCCCCCATAGCAGCTTTATCGAAATATGGCCCGATTTGGACCAAACTCGGCCTCATCATATCTCAATGTCCCAAATTTCGGCGAAATCGGATAATAAATGCGCCTTTTAGGAGGCCAAAACCTTAAATCGAGAGATCGGTCTATATGACAGCTATATCCAAATTTGAACCGATTTGGGCCAAATTGCAGAAATTTGTCGAAAAGCCTAACGCAACTCACTGTCCCAAGTGTCGGCGAAATCGAACAATAAATACGCCTTTTATGGGCGCAAAACCTTAAATCGAGATATCGGTCTATATGGCAGCTATATCCAAATCTAGACTGATCTGGGCCAAATTGCAGAAGGATGTCGAAGGTCCGAACACAACTCACTGTCCCAAAGTTTGGCAAAATCGGGCAATAAATACGCCTTTTATGGGCCCAAAATCTTAAATCGAGAGATCGGTCTATATGACAGCTATATCCAAATCTGGACCGATTCAATCCAAATTAAAGAAGAATGTTGAAGGGCCTAAAAAGATTCACTGTAACAACTTTCAGCAAAATCTGACAATAAATGCGCCTTTTATGGGCCCAAAACCTTAAATCGAGAGATCGGTCTATATGGCAGCTATATACAAATCTGAACCGATCAAAGCCAAATTGAAGAGGGATGTTGAAGGGCCCAACACAACTCACTGTCCCGAATTTCGGCGAAATCGGACTATAAATGCGTCTTTTATGGACCCAAGACCTTAAAAAGAGAGATCGGTCTATATGACAGCTATATCAAAATCTGAACCGATCTGGGCCAAATTGAAGAAGGATGTCGAAGGGCCTAACACAACTCACTGTACCAAATTTTGGCAAAATTGGCCAATAAATGCGCCTTTTATTGGCCCAAAACCTTAAATCGAAAGATCGGTCTATATGGCAGCTATATACAAATCTGGACCGATTTGGCCCAAGTTTCAGAATAATGTCGAAGAGCCCAATATAACTCACTGTCCCATATTTCAGCAAAATCAGACCTTTTCTCACTGGGGTGCTCCTCGTACATGCCGAGGTCTAAGAGAACCCTGGTTCTGTTCGGTTTGCTAGAGTAGCCTCCATTCGCTCGATGAAGTGTAACCCGTGCAAGAATCATTTTCCATCTTGCTCTGGCCTTACGTCAATACGGGGGTATATTCGCACTGAATATGCTTCAAGGTGTTGTGTAGACAGCATAGACAGCGGTGGGTCACATGTATCGCCCAGTGGGATGAGAAACAAATTGGTAGAAATAAGTCTGTCATTTTTGAACGGATAAAGGTAACCGACTTGATGGTTGGTCACCTTGGCACAACGAAATTTTATTCGGGCTGCCAAAAGCGCATTTATGGTCCGATTTTTATACCTCGAAATATTAATGTAAGACCCCATAAAGTAAAGGGTGATTTTTTACCTATATAGTACAGATCAGCCATAAGCATTGCAAGAGCTACCAATGTATCCAGAACAAGTCAAAGTTTGATGCGGTTTATGGGCTGGTGGCATCATTAGACCGTACTTCTTCAAAGATGATGCGAATCGTAATGTAACTGTGAATGGTGAGCGCTATCGTGGGATTATATCCAACTTTTTTTTGCCCAAAATGCAAGAGCCTGTCTTGCATGACATATGGGTTCAACGAGACGGTGCCACATGCCCCATAGCACGCGTAACATTGAACTATTTGAGAGGCGATTTCGGTGAAAATTTTATTTAACGTTCGGGACCGGTCAATTGGCCTCCTAGATCGTGCTATTTGACGCCTTTAGACTATTTTTTTGGGGGGCTATGTTAAAGCTCATGTCTATACAGATAAGCCGGTTTCAATTGGCGCATTGAAAGGCAACATTGAAGCATTTATTCGTGAGATACCGGCAGAAATGTTGAGAAGAGTATGTCAAAATTGGACTAAGTGGATGGACTATTTGAGGCGCAGTCACGGTCACCATTTTCATAAAATAATCTGCAAATATTAAATTATATGGACCGTATTTCAAATAAAGATTTTATGCATTTTCCTGCATTTTTTTATACCCTCCACCGTAGGATGGGGGTATACTAATTTCGTCATTATGTTTGTAACACCTCGAAATATTCGTCTGAGACCCCATAAAGTATATATATTTTTGATCGTCATGACATTTTAAGTCGAACTAGCCATGTCCGTCCGTCCGTCTGTCCGTACGTCCGCCTGTCTGTCCGTCCATCTGTCTATCCGTCCGTCTTTCTGTTGAAAGCACTCTAACTTTCGAAGGAGTAAAGCTAACAGCTTGAAATTTTGAGCAAATACTTCCTTTTAGTCTAGGTCGGTTGGGATTGTAAATGGGCCATATTGGTCCACGTTTTGATATAGCTGCCATATAAACCGATATAGGATCTTGACTTCGTGAGCCTCTAGAGGGCGCAATTATTATCCGATTGGAATGAAATTTTGCACGACGTATTGTGCTGTGACTTCCAACAACTGTGCTACATTAAGTTCAAATCGGTCAATAACCTGATATAGCTGCCATATAAACCGATCTTGGGTCTTGACTTCTTGAGCCTCTAGGGGGAGCAATTCTTATCCGAATGGAATGAAATTTCGTACGACGTGCTTTGTAATGATATACAACAAATGTTCCAAGTATGGTTTAAATCGGTTCATAACCTAATATAGCTGCCATATAAACCGATCTTGGGTCTTGACTTCTTGAGCCTCTAGAGGGCGCAATTCTTATACGATTGGAATGAAATTTTGCACGACGTATTTTGTTATGATATCCAACAACTGTGCTAAGTTATGTTCAAATCGGTCAATAACCTGATATAGGTGCCGTATAAACCGATCTTGGGTCTTGACTTCTTGAGCCTCTAGAGGGCGCAATTATAATCCAATTGGGATGAAATTTTGCACAACGTGTTTTGTTATGATATCCAACAACTGTGCTAAGTATGGTTCAAATCGGTTCATAACCTAATATAGCTGCCATATAAACCGATCTTGGGTCTTGACTTCTTGAGCCTCTAGAGGGCGCAATTCTTATCCGAATGGAATGAATTGCACGACGTGTTTTGTTATGATATTCAATAACTGTGCTAAGTATGATTCAAATCGGTCCATAACCTGATATAGCTGCCATATAAACCGATCTTGGGTCCTGACTTCTTGAGCCTCTAGAGGGCGCAATTCTTATACGATTGGAATGAAATTTTGCACGACGTATTTTGTTATGATATCCAACAAATGTGCCAAGTACGGTTCAAATCGGTTCATAACCTGATATAGCTGCCATATAAACCGATCTTGGGTCTTGAATTCTTGAGCCTCTAGAGGGCGCAATTATAATCCCATTGGAATGAAATTTTGCACGACGTGTTTTGTTTTGATATTCAACATCTATGCCAAGTATGGTTCAAATCGGTTCATAACCTGACATAGCTGCCATATAAACCGGTCTTGGGTCTTGATATCTTGAGCCTCTAGAGGGCGCAATTCTTATCCGATTAGAACGAAATTTTGCACGACGTGTTTTGCTATGATTTCCAACAACTGTGCCAAATAAGGTTCAAATCGGTCTATAACCTGATATAACCTCCATATAAACCGATCTTGGGTCTTGACCTCTTAAGCCTCTAGAGGGCCCAATTATAGTCCGATTGGAATGAAATTTTGCACGACGTGTTTTGTTGTGATATCCAACAACTGTGCTGAATTAGGTTCAAATCGGGCAATAACCTGATATAGCTGCCATATAAACCGATCTGGGATCTTGACTTCTTGAGCCTCTAGAGGGCGCAATTCTTATCCGAATGGAATGAAATTGTGTACGACGTGTTTTGTTATGATATCCAACAACAACAACTTCTTGAGCCTCTAATAGCAGTGCAAATCTTTTCTTTTATCCTTTTTTTGCCTTAGAAGAGATACCGGGAAAAGAACTCGACAACTGCGATCCATGGTGGAGGGTATATAAGATTCGGCTCGATCGAACTTAGCACGCTTTTACTTGTTTTTTTTTTTCTTTGGAAAAACTACCCTATAGCTCTTAAAAAATCACCCTTTACTTGCTGTCTAAGCTATTACTTCTGGGCTGTTATCGCAGGGACTATCCAAATCATCATCTTGTGAGCAAATATACGCCAATCTTCATGATCTAGAGCGAGTGTTTAAACGCAACAAGAGAGAGCCTCCAGATGAAGCGCCATACTAAGCGGGTCTGAACAACATTCATGCAGACTCGGTAGCAGATGCGGTGAATAGCTAACGGGTGAATAAAGCCCTTTTAGAACGACCTCCTCCCATGGCACTTGAAGAAATTGATTTCCCCTGGCAAACCAGAGTAGTTCTGGCTCAATTATGATCCGACAGATGCAGCCGCATCAACTTTCAAAGTACAGGGATTGAACCCAACGTGCAGGATGTGTGTCCCGATTGTGACCTGGGACCACACGACACATCTCACCTGATTAACTACCCAACCAGAAACACTCTGCTCCGACTCATGTCCCTTTGGGCATACCCCAACTTAGTCGCAGGGTTCCTGGATCTGAACATTCAACAGAATGAACGAAACATAGAACACAAAACACTGCTATAATAACAACAACAACAAGAGGTCATAGATGTGGTAGCAGTCTAATAGGAAGAAAAACCCTTGATATTGTGTTGTACGAAATCATTAGGATTGCAATATGAATGTTCTTGGAACAAAATTTACCAAAAATTAGAACTATATCACAATATAGTCCAATATAGCTACCGTTGCGCAGAAGTTAATGTCCGCCTATAATGCTGAACGCCTGAGTTCAAATCCTGACGAGAAAAACAGAAAAAAATGTTCAGGGGAAAACCCCCTCCCAATGCTGGCGACATTTCTGAGGTTCTATGCCATGCATAGAAGCCATATGAAAAACTTGTCTCCAAAGAGGTGTCGCACCTCTTTTGGACTCGGCTATAAACAGGAGGTCCCTTAAACTTAAATCTGACACCACTCCTTCATATGTGAGAACTTTTCCCCCCCTGTCCCTAAATGTTCATGGGCAAATTTGCATAGCCTATCATCAGTGTTAACCAGTCTTTTGCAAAAAAAAAAGTTTATCTGCACCAAATTCCTTCAAAGACTTAACGTTTGCCAGACACATATAAAAAAAAAATTCACTCAAATTTCCTTTGAATAGACTATCTCACTGTTAAACCCATAATACCCTCTTTTTAATGATTTTTGTGATGAAAACATTTGAACAGGTGATAAAATTCCACACTTAACAAGATTTTGCTTCCACTTACTAAGGTGCCACTTGAGCAGGCTAGACTGTACATCAATTGCAATTCCTTTTGCCAAGTTCACAACCTTGGCAATATGGAAAAAGGTGTGGTACTCTGACCTTTCATTGACAGAATATCACTTGTTGTCCCCGATTAGGGGGATTATGTGTTCACTCAACCCATGTCAAAAGGGGCATACTTCAATATTACAAGGAGAACAAAGGCCTTGTAGCAGGATTTATTGAATTTGTTATGGGATCAAAAGGATATTTACGCCACAATGGTGATTTTCTTAGAAAATTTCCAAAAAGAAATGTGTTTTATTTTAAATTTCAAGAAATTTTGAAAATTTTAAACTTTCTCTTTCAATAAATGAGGTCCTTTTGAGTAGCTACTCCCTGAAAAGCAAACCAATTATCTCAGACACCAACTTAACCCCCAATGCAATTTGTTTACTCTTATCATCGTCATTAAAATGCTCAACTGTCAAGTTAGTGACCCTTTAACCAATTAATATGGGACATCCCTAGGGATGCAGACACACACACAGTCACCTCCAAGCCAACTCCTTGGCCTGGCAACTCAAGTTGAGTGAGTGTTGCAGTCACAAGCTTTACATGGCCATAAAATGACAAACAATGTTAAAGTCAAACATTGCCTCAAAATTGGCCATAATAAGTAGAATAAAAAGAAAACAAAAACAACAATCCCGGCAAAATGATAAAACATGACCCTCACAATTCTGCTGTGGTAAAAATGGACATTAAAGGGCACCCGATGACCAAGAACAAGACCAAAATCAAGGAACATTGCAACCCATATACTTATATACTTCCTTGCTGTTCTCTATAAGCATCCAATATCGAGAATATATGAGGGCCCATAAAAAGCTGGCAGGACATAAAAAAAACTTAAGGCAGATCCTGGCAAAATATGATTGAGACATTAAATAATTTTGGTAATGGCATAAATGTATGTGTGTTTGTACATGGCTTGCCATACCTAATTCCCTATCTTCAGACATTAACAGATTGCTGCAACCTGGCCAACTAGATGAAATGAGATGAGTTCAGATGAGATTTAGATAATAAAAATATGTCTATTGTTTTTTATATGAGAACATATTTCATGTCTTGTGATGGCTATAAAAAAAGAAGAAGATATGCATCATTTTTTTATGGCCAACATCAAAGCGATCTAAGTGGAAGATAGAGAGATTTAGAGAGATTGGATAAGGGAGAGAAAAATTATTGACAATTTAAATTTATTTAGTAAGAAAAGGCAAATGTAGGGCATCGCCGACGATAAAATACCCTACAACTACCTTATAATTGGAAATTGAGAGCTGTATCTAAATCTGAAGTCATTGTGCAAAATTTCAGCCAAATCGGATAAGAATTGCGACCTATAGGGACTCAAGAAGTAATATCGCAAATACCTTTCATTTGTGCCCCATATATCCATGGTCGGCTAATGTGCCCATTGGGGGGTACTTGGGCTTGGGGCAAGCTCCCATTACTTGGACCTAATTTTATATGCCAGTAGCTGGACAGGGCCCACTCCGCTGCGGTTAGGTGAGGACACTTCGCCATGAATTTGGATATCGTGCTACTGTAGCCTATATCCGCCTATGACACTGAACGCCTGTGTTCGAATCCATGGATGTTAATGTAAAAATTCTCCCCAAAGAGGTGTCGCACTGCGGCACGCCGTTCGGACTTGGCTATAAAAAGGGTCCCCTATCGTTGATAAACTCAACTTAAATCGAAAAGCACTCATTGATGTGTAAAAAGTTTGCCCCTTCTCGGTTCATGGGCAAATTTTTACTCTACTCCCACATGCCTTTCGTTTGAGTTCCACATTGGTAAATATTTCAGGGTAAGGGGGTTTTGGGGGTGGTTACTTGGCCATTAAAGTAAATATAAGATTAGTGCTCTACTTTCAGAAACACTTCAAATGAGTCCCATAATGGCATGATCTGTAAATAAGTTGTGTTTGACGGTGGAGTGGACCCCAGGGTCTTTGTCTCGAAAATGAATATAAATTTCCCGAAAATCAATAAATTTCCACCCCAAATAGCTTTTATATAATAGCGATCTATTTTGGGATGGGGCGGCTCCCCAAACGCATGGCTCTACATTGTCGTGATTGGTCTATATATCCATTTATAGGGTTTTGGACGGCCCCGCGGCATCCGACTCCAACAAAAGAAGCCATGTTTTGTTTTTGATGACTGTGAGAGTGCAAAAAATATTTCGAACGTATATCCGAGGAAGAGGAAGTGCTTTTTTCGACTCAAATATGGATATCAAATTCATGTTCCACTCCCAAATCCCCTTAATTTGAGCCCCATATTGTTATGGTAGATAAGTATAAACGATTTCGAGGGTGTTTTGGGGCTGGAACTTCGAATATATCTGTTTAGAGGAGTTTAAGGGTTGGGGGCTGGGGGCTGGGAACTTGGACCCAAATTTTAATAGCAATACTTTGCATTTGACTTATACTTATACTTATGCAATATTTTCCATTGGACCACTTTCGGATATGGATGGCTTTTTTGTATAAAGGGGAGCGTCCGCCTCCACCCGATATCTAAAAATTATATAGCCTTTGTTTCCTTCCAGAGCAAACGTACACAATCTATAAAAATTTTAAGAAAATCGATTCAGCCAAGTATCATTTTTTTGGCGTTTTTAAGGGGTGGCGTGACCCCCTATTCTTCGATCTGATTTTGTATGCCAGATTCGAAATCTATTCCCGAACACCTTTCATTTGAGACCCATATTGAAATGAACGTCCAATATGTCTGTTTTGGAGGAGTTTTGGGGTTGGAGCGTCCCGATGGGTACTTAGACACAAATTTTATTATAATATTCGTATTCTACTCTCCTATTCCTTTCATTTGATACCCATATTGTCCCAATCGGTCCAATTTTGATTTTGGGTTGTGTTTTTGGCATAAGGGGGAGGGTCCGTCCCCCTTCCGATGTCGAAAAATTATATAGCCTATGTTTCCTTCCAGACCAACCTATACAATTTGCAAATATTTCAAGAAGATTGGTTCTGCCGTTTTTCAGTCTATACGGAACAAGCAAACCGTGTCCCATATATCCGTGATTGGCTAATGTGCCCATTTTGGGCGTTTTTTGTGGGGATGGGGTGACCCCCTATACTTCGACTTGAATTTTTATACCAGATTCGTTATCCACTCCCGCATACTTATCATTTGATACCTATATTGTCCTTATCGGTCCACTTTTGATTTTGGGTGGTGTTTTTGGGATAACGGTGGAGGGTCCACCCCCTTCCATTATCAATAAATTATAAAGCCTATTCCTCCTTCCTGACCATACTCGTAATCTACTCCCGAAAACCTTTCATTTGAGTCCCATATTGTCATGACCGTCAAAAAACCTATTTTAAGGGGTTTTGGGGCTGGGGCGGCCACCCAGGTACATGGACTCAATTTTTATTATGAAATTCGTACTCTACTCTTGAATACCTTTCATTTGATAAACATATGGTGCCTATCGGCCAACGTTTTATTTTGGGTAGTGTTTTTGGGGTATGCAGGAGGGTCCGCCCCCATCCGATATCGAAAAATTATATATTCACTTGGGGCATTTATGGGGGGTTAGTGTGACCACCTGCTTCAATTTGATTTTGTATGCCAGAAGCGTGATCTTCTCACGAATACCTTTAATTTGAGCCCCATATTGATATGAATGTTCAATTTGTCTGCTTGGAGGAGTTTTTGGGGTTAGTGGGACTTTCTGGGTACTCGGACCCAATTTTTATACCCACCACCGAAGGATGGGGGTATATTCACTTTGTGATACCGTTTGCAACACGCCGAAATATCCATTTCCGACCCTTTAAAGAACATATATTCTTGATCAGCGTAAAAATTTAAGACGATATAGCCATGCTCGTCCGTCTGTCGAAATCACGCTACAGTCTTCAAAAATTAAGATATTGAGCTGAAACTTTTCACGGATTCTTCTTTTGTCCATAAGCTGATTAAGTTCGAAAATGGGCTATATCGGATTATATCTTGATATAGCCCTCATATAGCCCGATTCCGGTGATTTAGGGTCTTAGGCCCATAAAAGCCACATTTATTATCCGATTTAGCAAAAATTTGGGACAGTGAGTTGTGCTGGGCCAGTCAATGTCCTTCTCCAATTTGGCCTAGATCGGTCTAGATTTGGATATAGCTGCCATATGGACCGATCTCTAAATTTAAGGTTTTGGGCCCATAAAAGGCGCATTTATTGTCCGATTTTGCCAAAATTTGGGACCGTTAGTTACGTTTCTCAATTTGGCCCAAATCGGTTCAGATTTGGATATAGCTGTCATATAGACCGATCTCTCGATTTAATGACTTATTTTCCGTTTTTGCCAAAGTTAGGGACAGTCAGTTGTGTTAAGCCACTCGACATCTTTCTTCAATTTGGCCCAGATCGGTTCAGATTTGGATATATTTAGCTGCCATATAGACCGATCTCAAGATTTAAGGTTTTGGGCCCATAAATGGCGCATTTATTATCCGTTTTTGCCGACAATTAGAACAGCGAGTTGTGTTGGGCCCTTTGACATTATTCTTCAATTTGGCTGAGATCGGTTCAGATTTGGATATAGCTGTCATATAAACCGATCCGCCGATTTTGGGTCTTAGGCCCATAAAAGCCACATTTATTATATGATTTTGCTGGAATTTAGATTAGTGAGTTGTGTTGGGCCCTTCGGCATCTTTCTTCAATTTGGCTCAGATCGGTCCAAATTTGGATATAGCTGCCATATAGACCGATCCACCGATTTTGGGTTTTCGACCCATAAAGGCCACATTTATTATCCGATTTGGCTGAAATTTAGAATAGTGAATTGTGATGGGCCCTTCGACATCTTTCTTCAGATCGGTTCAGATTTGGATATAGCTGCCATATGGTTTACACATATACCCAAGGTGGTGGGTACCCAAAGTTCGGCCCGGCCGAACTAAACGCCTTTTTACTTATTACAACCTTATTCGTATTCTACTCTTCAAAAGCTTTCATTTTATAACCATATTGTTTCGATCGGTCCCCTTTTGATTTTGTGTTGTGTTTTTGGGGTAACGTGGGAGAATCCGCCCCCTTTTGATATCAACAAATTATAGAGCATATTCCTTCTTTCTGACCATACTCGTACTTTAATCCCGACTACCTTTCATTTGACTACCATATTGTCATGATCGTCCAGTAAACCCATTTTAGGTTGTTTTGGCGTTGTGGCGGGGGATGGTCCCTTACGCAAAAGGTACTACCCACAAATAAAAGTGTACCGATCGGGCCAATATGGGACTCAAATGAAAGGTATTCAGGAGTAGAGTACGATTGTCATACTAAAACTTGGTCAAAGTAACTGGGGGGCCGCCCCAACCCCAAAACCCCCTAAAATAGTTTTATTGGACGATCATGACAATATGGGACTCAGATGAAAGGTATTCGGGAATAGATTGCGAATCTGTGAAAATTTCATAATAATCGCTTCAGCCGTTTTTGAGTCTATACGAAACAAACATATAAACCGCCAAACAAACACAAACTGATTTTTATACCCTACACCGGAGGCCTACGTAGCGCAGAGGTTAGCATGCCTGCCTATGACGCAGAACGGCTGGGTTCTAATCCTGGCGAGACCATCAGAAAAAAACATTTTTTTCAGCGGTGGTTTTCCACTCTTAATGCTGGCAACATTTGTGAGGTACTATGCCATGGAGACCACCGTAGCGCAGTGGTTAGCATGTCCGCCTATGACGCTGAACGCCTGGGTTCGAATCCTAGCAAGACCATCAGAAAAAAAATTTCAGCGGTGGTTTTCCCCTCCTAATGCTGGCAACATTTGTGAAGTACTATGCCATGTAAAACTTCTCTCCAAAGTGGTGTCGCACTGTGGCATCCGTTCGGACTCGGCTATAAAAAGCAGGACCCTTATCATTGAGCTTAAAACTTGAATCGGACTGCACTCGTTGATATGTGAGAAGTTTGCCCCTGTTCCTTAGTGGAATGTTTATGGGCAAAATTTGCAATTTTTTTACCCTACACCACCACTATGGTACAGGGTATTATAAGTTTGTGCATTTGTTTGCAACTCTAAGAATGAGAAGAGCTAGACCCATGGAAAAATTACACTACGTCAAAGGAAAAAAAAAATCGGTTCTTGGGCTCAAAAGCTCCCCCCATTGGCTACGTTCCTGGCTCCTACATAAGCCGATTTGACATCTTGAGACCCTTGAAACCGCAATTTTTATCCGATTTTGGTGAAATTTTGCACGGAGTGTTTTGTTGTGACTTCCAACAATTGTGCTAAATGCGGTAAAGAAATTGATATAGCTCCCATATAAACCGTTCTCCCGATTTAACTTACTGAGGCCCTGGAAGCCGCAATTTTTATCCTATTTGGCTGAAATTTCGTATGTAGTGTTCTGTTGTGAATTCCAATAACTGTGCCCAGTAGTGTCCAAATCGATCCATGACCGGATATAGCTCCCATATAAACCGATATCCCAAATTGACTTCTGGAAGCCGCAAATTTTTTCCGATTTGGCTGAAATTTTGCATGTAGTGAGTTGGGCTCTTACAAGCCGCAATTTTTGTCCGATTTGACTGAAATTTCGCATGTGGTGTTTTGTTATGATTTACAACAACTGTTCTAGGTAAACAGGTCTCTCTGTCATCCTTGTTCGGTTGCTGGAAGCTTTAATTTTTGCTAGTTTGAGAGAAGTTTGGTATGTAGAATAAAATTGTGCCCTACAACTAAATTCATTTTTAAAAAATTTTTAGCAGAATCTATGGTGGTGGGTTCCCATGATTTCGCCCTGCCGTACTTAGCACGCTTTTACTTGTTACTCGTTGTCTTTTATCTCTCATTCATTTCCTTCACATGCCTTTCGCCCATTAGTTCTGGCAGCCTCGAAATATCTTAAAGCAATCATATGCTCACATTCTGCTCAGTCCCCCATGTCTGGCATCCGCCGCAGATGAAGGAGAGCCATAACCATCATAGATGGATAATTCGCCTGGTTTTCTTATATCGCTCAAGGTTTTTTGCAAGCAATTGAAGTTTTCTTTTACACAATTTCAGGAAGACAAGCAGTTTTGTTGGTCTCCTCTTCTGAGTATTTCGAGACATGCAGAGCACATCCTTACGTGCAATGATTCGACATGAGAACGATGTATCCTTTTTGGTATTTGCTTTTATTTTCTGTGGGCACACACTAGCTATGGGCGTTATTGCCTCGGTTATGATGAACAAAAAATAAAAAATTGAAAGCTCTTGCCAATGAAAGTAATAACCGAAAGTACGCTGCCATTGGGATGTGTCTCAGAATAGAAGATGACAAACATGACAATTTACAAAGTATTTATACGTATGGGTTTCTTTTTAACAAGCTGCTGTACTAGAAGTACAAGTACTTCGCATTTTGCAGGGGAAGGCTTGCGGAAATTGTTTACGAATGTGGGAAATGATTTTAAGTTTTTTTTTTCTCTGCAAACAGACTACTAAGGACATAGTTTTTCGAAGGGGCCGCCATCTCCTTGTCGGCTTCTTGTAATTGGTGCAATTTTATATTCCATTTAAAATGTATGTGCTGTCTTCTCAAAGAAAGGGAAAAACAGTCCTTGGAGGATGTATGGGTTTTCAATTCCAGTTAAATACCAAAAAAAAGGATCTACATATGGTTGTAATTTAAAATGTCAGAATAATAAATAAATTCTAGGGAATTGGTGGTCTCTCATATTGGTTGTTTTGCTGCTTAACTGGAAAGCAGATTACTTCCAAGAAGCGAACAAGATGTAAACATGTAAATTGTCCATAATTCAAAAAGGATCCTTGTGTCCTTTTTGTTTATGCAACGAAAAAAGTTAAATTAAAATAGGATAGGACATTCAAGCTAAACCTGACCAACAGCGAAGCTTCGCATTTGTATATTGTAAAGCAGGGGGCGGGGGAAGTCTGGCCTGTGCTAGGATTACATTATTGCTACACCAAAAGCTGGAATAGAGATGGAAAATTAGTAGGAAGATATGGCTGTTGATAATGCCTATTGGCCTATTGCAAATTTACCCATGAACATTTAACTGTCCACATTCCACATTACTGTCCCATTCAATTTTAAGCCCAATGATAAGGAGCATGCCTCTTAAAGCCGATTGCGAACGGCTTGCCACAGTGCGACACCTCTTAGGGGAAAAATTTTTACACGGTATAGAAAATTGTGTCAGTATGAGGAGGGGATAACCACCGCTGAAAATGTATTCTAATGTTCTCGACATGGTTCGAACCCAGCGTCACAGGAGGGCATGCTAATCTTTGCGCTACGGCGGCCTCCAATGGATTACAGGGTGGATTAGAGGTAATGCTAAACAAAAAATGTTTAAGATTAAATTGGAAGATACGCGATAGCAACCTCGGTTGCTAACCGCTTCACTCGGATATCTTAGGTCCATTGTATTCACCCTAGAAAAAAAGTAGTAGAGAAGAAGATGGAGAAACAACCGAAAAGGCGTCAAGTTCGGTAAAATCCGGTGAAAAATGCATACCTTATGCCTCATAGCAGCTATATCGAAATATTATCCGATTTGCACCATTTCGGATGGATTTCGAAAAGCCTAACATAAGACACTGTGTCAAATTTCAGTGAAATCGGTTTATAAATGCGCCATATATGGAACCAAGACTTTAAATCGAGAGATTGGTCTACATGACAGCTTTATGCAAATCTGGACCGACATGAGCCAAATTGAAGCAGAATGTCGAAGTGCCTAATACAACTCACTGTCCCAAATTTCGGCGATATCGGACAATAAATGCGTTTTTTATGGGCCAAAAACCTTAAATCGAGAGATCGGTCTACATGGAAGCTATATCCATATCTGGACTGATTTGGGCCAAGTTGCAGAAAAACGTCGAAGAGCCTAACACAACTCCCTGTCCCAAATTTCGGCGACATTAGACAATAAATGCGCCTTTTATGGTCGCAAGACCTTAAATCGAGAGATCGGTCTATATGGCAGCTATATCCAACTCAGGACTGATATGGGCCAAATTGAAGAAGGATGTCGTAGGGCCTAACACAACTCACTGTCTCAAATTTCAGCAAAATCGGACAATAAATGCGCTTTTTAAGGGTCTAGAACTATAAATCGAGAGATCGGTCTATGTGGCACCCATATCGAAATCTGGACCGACCTGAGCCAAATTGAAGCAGAATGTCGAAGTGCCTAATACAACTCACTGTCCCAAATTTCGGTGACTTCGGACAATAAATGCACCTTTTATGGGCCCAAGACCTTAAATCGAGAGATCGGCCTATATTGCAGATATATCCAAATCTGAACCGATTTGGGCCAAATTAAAGAAGAACGCATAAGGGCCTTACAAAACTCACTGTCCCAAATTTCGGTGACTTCGGGCAATAAATACGCCTTTTATGGACCCAAAACCTTAAATCGAGAGATCGGTCTATATGGCAGCTATATTCAAATCTGGACCGGCCTGAGCCAAATTGAAGCAGAATGTCGAAGGGCCTAACACAACTCACTGTCCCAAATTTTGGCGAAATCAGACAAAAAATTCGCCCTTAATGGACCCAAAACCTTATATCGAGAGATCGGTCTATGTGGCACCCATAACGAAATCTGGACCGACCTGAGCCAAATTGAAGCAAAATGTAGAAGTGCCTAAGACAACTCACTGTCCCAAATTTCGGCGACATCGGACAAAAAATGCGACTTTTATGGGCC
>NC_081554.1:174665400-174744394 GCF_963082655.1 Stomoxys calcitrans
GCTTCTGCAAAAGTCGTTGCTGGGAACCTTCAGTCTGTCAGCATGTTTTCCGATTACACAGTGATCTGTCATAACAGACACAATGACTGAGACGTCTGTTCTAGCCAATGACAGCAAAGCAGTAGACCTCTTCAAGTCTAGATTAGGCCACATAGTTTTGGAATGCTCACAGCCCTTTCTTTGTGACCATCTATCATTCGTTGCCATTCGGGCCTGGTCTTGAAAACTTAGCATATATGTCGCTAGAGGCATACCCACAGATTCCAGTATCTCTGGAATGTGTTAGGTAGCTCCTAGTCTCGCAAGCACATCTGCTTTACAATTCCCTGGGATATCTCTGTGTTCAGCCATCTCGTTGACAGTTGAGGGCGGTTTTTGTTTTCAGAAATACATTCGCCAGGGATTTATGGGCTGCCTGACTGTCTGAGAAGATATTTATGCCAATCGTCCTAATGACATTATATTATATTGGGTTGCCCAAAAAGTAATTGCGGATTTTTCATATAGTCGGCGTTGACAAATTTTTTCACAGCTTGTGACTCTGTAGTTGCATTCTTTCTTCTGTCAGTTATCAGCTGTTACTTTTCGCTTGCTTTAGAAAAAAAGTGTAAAAAAGTATATTTGATTAAAGTTCATTCTAAGTTTTATTAAAAATGCATTTACTTTCTTTTAAAAAATCCGCAATTACTTTTTGGGCAACCCAATATTTTCCCCAGAGGCCTAATCTCTACATTCTATAAAAACCTCGATATTACATGTGTATCCAAAATTTAATTAAGTTTGCCATTATTTAGTGTTTTGATATATAAGCCAATTTATAACCAGGTCAAACCTTCCATTAATGCTTTATATTACCAATAACCATATATCATGTAGGCCTAGCAGTAAAGTCTTTTTCTTCATCATTAAAGTAGTCTGCTGTTAGCAATATTTACTGTTTCTCTAGTGACCAGCACCCTTACCATTTGGAAAACAGAATGCAGTTCATTATTTCAAGAAAAACTAACCATGGTCTACTTTATTCACAAAAATACTAGCAATTAATTCCATTTTTCTTCACTGGACCTCATTTTCTATTTGGCCACACAGCTGCAGTTACTCAAACTTGCAGACTATTATTAGCCAAAGACCACAATTTTCTTTTGGCAATTAAAGTGCAAGTTTCTTCCTGCAATGGCCATTTTCCCAAAATGTTGCTTCATGGGATGTGGTTTAATGAATGTGTGGGCTATGGGGAAATTAGGTAGAAGTTTCACTTACAGAAGAATTATAAATGCCATAGAGAACGATTGTCGACTGTCTATGTGTGTAGTATACCAACAGGGTAATGAAGGTAATTTGGAATAGTTTTGGAAGTTCTGCTCATCAAGCAATTTAACACATATGGAAAAGAAAATCTTTAATCAGTGACACGGAAAAAAAACTGGGAATAAAATTTTGGGAAGATTATGGTGGTGCATAGATTGGCAAGGCCGCCCATTACATTGATTGCCTAGGTATGTAACTAAGTAAAAATTCTGGGATGGAGTAACTGCCTTGCTGATTGGTAACTCTTTCAGCCATAGATTCTTTCAACAAAGAATATTGCTCAGCGCCAATGATACTTGGACCCAAATATTCAACTCCCAAATAGTCAAAGGTAAATTTTAATAGGCTTTGTTGCAGGCACACTCTCCTGCAGAGACAAAAAAGGAAATCTGGTAACTGACACAGACAATATGATGAAGATCTGGAAAGAACATTTTACCCAACAGCTAGTGTCCGATGTTGGGGGCGAAGAGGATACCGCAGAACCAATCAATGATGATGTTATACAATGTTTACCTCCTAGTCAGGATGAGGTAAACCCGACTAAAGAACAACAAGGCAGCAGGAGCCGACGGTTTACCCGCTGAACTATTCAGACAAGGAGACAGCCTATCGTGTGATCTCTTTAATATCCTGCTGAAGACTCTAATCACAAGAGAACCCATGCTACTCGCCTATGACGACGACATCGATATCATAGGTCGGTCACCGGAAGTAGTAACTGCAGTCTTTGAAAGAATCGAAAGAGAGTCATTTATGGTCCGAATCGGACTATAACTTGGTATAGCTTCATTTGCATAACAGTTTTTATTAATTATTCTTTGTTTGTGTAAAAAGAGATACCACGCAAAGAACTTGACAAATGTGATGCATGGTGAAGGGTATATAAGATTCGGCCCGGCCGAACTTTGCACGCTCTTACTTGTTACTTGTCATACCCTACTTCACCACTATGGTACAGGGTATTACAAGTTTGTGCATTTTTTTGCAACGCTAGGAAGTAGAAGAGCTAGACTCATTGATAAGGATACCGATTGACTAGAATCACTTTCCGATTCGATTAAGCCATGTCCATATGTCCGTTTGTGAGTACCTTGTAATTAAGGTACAGGTCGTATTTGTTGTCCCATCAACTCGAAATTTTGCACATGTCACTTTTTAGGCTCAAGGACGAACGTTTTTGATTTTGGTAAAAATCGGTTCAGATTTGGATATAGCTCCCATATTTATGTATCGCCCGATTTGGACTTTAATGGCAATAGTAACTACAATTTTCCACTGATTTGCACAAAATTTTGCGTGAATTGTTTTTTTGTTAATCTGAATCCTTCTGCAAGATTTCATAAAAATCGGTTCATATTTAGATATAGCTCCCATATATATGTATCGCCCGATTTACACTTTAATGGCTTTAGAAACTACAATTCTCACCCGATTTGCGCAAAATTTGGCATGGATTGTTTAGTTACTAATCCTAATATATCTGCAAGATTTCATCAAAATCAGTGCAGATTTGGATATAGCTCCGATATATATGTATCGCCCGATTTGCACTTTGATGGCCGTAGTAACTACAATTTTCAACCGATCTGCACCAAATTTGGCATGGATTGTTTTGTTACTGATCTTAACATATATTCGAGATTTTATCAAAATCGGTTCATATTTAGATATAGCTCCCATATATATGTATTGTCCGATTTGGACTTTAATGGCTGTAGAAACTACAATTTTCAACCGATCTGCTCAAAATTTGGCATGGATTGTTTTGTTACTGATCTTAATATAGCTGCAAGATTTCATCAAAATCGGTTCAGTTTTGGATATAGCTCCCATATATATGTATCGCCCGATTTGGACTTTAATGGCCGTAGTAACTACAATTTTCAACCGATCTGCTCAAAATTTGGCATAGATTGTTTTGTTACTGATCTTTACATATGTGCGAGATTTCATCAAAATCGGTTCAGATTTGAATGTAGCTCCCATATATATATATCGCCCGATTTGCACTTTAATTGCTGTAGAAACTACAATTTTCAACGGATCTGCACAAAATTTGGCACGGATTGTTTTGTTACCGATCTTAATATATCTGCAAGATTTCATCAAAATCGGTGCAGATTTGGATATAGCTCCGATATATATGTATCGCCCGATTTGCACTTTGATGGCCGTAGTAACTACAATTTTTAACCGATCTGCACCAAATTTGGCATGAATTGTTTAGTTACTGATCTTAACATATATTCGAGATTTTATCAAAATCGGTTCATATTTAGATATAGCTCCCATATATATGTATTGTCCGATTCGGACTTTAATGGCTGTAGAAACTACAACTTTCAACCGATCTGCTCAAAATTTGGCATGGATTGTTTTGTTACTGATCTTAATATATCTGCAAGATTTCATCAAAATCGGTTCAGGTTTGGATATAGCTCCCATATATATGAATCGCCCGATTTGGACTTTAGTGGCTGTAGTAACTGCAATTTTCAACCGATCTGCACCAAATTTGGCATGGATTGGTTGGTTACTGATCTTAACATAAGGGCGAGATTTCATCAAAATCGGCTCAGATTTGGATATAGCTCCCATATATATGTATCGCCCGATTTTTACTTAAATAGCCGTAGTAACTACAATTTTCAACAGATCTGTACAAAATTTGGCGCGGATTATTTTAATACCGATCTTAATATATGTGCAAGATTTCATCAAAATCTGTTCAGATTTGGATATAGCTCCCATATATATGTATCGCCCGATTTGCACTTTAATGACTGTAGTAACTACAATTTTCAATCGATCTGCAAGAAATTTGACATGGATTATATTTTTACTGATCTTGACATATCTGCTAGATTTCATCAAAATCGGTTCAGTTTTTGATATAGCTCTCATATATATGTATCGCCCGATTTGCACTTTAATGGCTGTAGAAACTACAATTTGGAACCGATCTGCGCAAAATTTGGCATAAATTGGTTGGTCACTGATCTTTACATATATGCGAGATTTCATCAAAATCGGTTCAGTTGTGGATATAGCTCTCATATATATGTATTGCCCGATTTGCACTTTAATGGCTGTAGAAACTACAATTTTCAAACGATCTGCACCAAATTTGGCATGGATTGTTTTGCTACTGATCTTAATATATCTGCAAGATTTCATCAAAATCGGTTCAGATTTAGATATAGCTCCCATATATATATATAGTCCGATTTGCACTTTAATAGCCGTTGCTACTACAATTTCCAACAGATCTGTACAAAATTTGGCACGGATTGTTTTAATACCGATCTTAGTATATTTGCAAGATTTCATCCAAATCGGTTCAGATTTGGATATAGCTCCCATATATATCTACCGCCGGATTTGCACTTTTGTGGCCGTAGTCGTTTCAGATTTAGATATAGCTCTCATATACATATATCTTTGGCCCGATTTTATAATTGTAAGGTAGGTGTAGGGTATCATATAGTCGGCCCCGCCCGATTTTTGCCTCACCTTACTTGTTCTGTTTAGTTTCTTTAAATTTTTTAACACTCAGTCTCAATTTATAATTTCTTCAAAATTCATCAGACATTTCTCATTGATATGACATCCTTTACAATTCTATTAACGACCGAGAGGTCTTAACTTAGGTAAAAGTTCATTGAAACATCACCTTTCACATTTGGCCTTGTATTTGAATGTAATTTTTCACAACCCAAAAGCATGAAGAAGTAATAAAACAAAGTTTTGTTGCTTTTTTGGTTTATGTGGCTGAAATAAATAAATTTTCCTTGGAATCTGTTAATGAGGTTTCTTTCAAGGGTTAATTTTATGATTTTTCTTTGTGTCTGGAACAGCATTGATGATGCTAAATAACAAATGCTAAAGTTTTAATCTAATAAAAATAAGCAAATGGGGCATTCCGATTTAAATTGAAAGAAAATCCAATAAAGAAAGGCAAAAGGCGTGAGGAGCCGACTCAATAATACCCTACACCAACGAGTGTATTATATTCAAATAATTTTTTTGTGATTAACGGTACTAGGCAAAGCGAAGCAATGTTTATGTTTTCATAACTATATCTGAATCTAGTCTCCATATAGACCGATCGCCCTATATATGGACTTAGGCCAATAAAAGCCGCATTTATCGCCCGCTTTGGCTGAAATTTGACACAGTGAGTTGTATTAGGTCCCTCGATATTCTTGCTGAGTATGTTCTAAGGGGATCCATATTTGGATTATCCGATTTAAGGTTTTCGGCGCATAAAAGGCCGAGCTGTGTAAGTCCCTTCAATGTGAGTACCGTGTTTGTTTCGAATCGGACCAATTTTGGGTAAAGACTTCATATAGACAGATCTCCCAACTGAAGGTCTAAATCGCATTTTTATAATTTGATTTTTTTTGAAATTTAGTACAGAGAGCTATGTTAAACCACTACATGCTTATGGTCATGAACCCTTTTTATACCCACCACCATAGGATGGGGGTATACTAATCTAGTCATTACGTTTGTAACACCTCGAAATATTTGTCTAAGACCCCATAAAGTACATATATTCTTGATCGTCGTAAAATTCTAAGACGATCTAGTCATGTTCGTCTGTCTGCCCGTTGAAATCACGCTATTGTGTTTAAAAACAGAGATATTGAGCTGAAACCATTAGCAGATTAAGTACGAAATGAGCTATATGGGACTATATCTTGATATAACTCCGATATAGATCGATTTAAGGTCTTAGACCCATGAAGCCACATTTATTATTCGATTTTGCTGAAATTTGGGACAGTGAGTTGTGGAATGTTAAGTTGCCTTAACATGCCTCTTTAATTTGGCACCGATCGGTCCAGATTTGGATATAGCTGCCTATAGACCGATCGCATTTATTGTCCGATTTGGCCAAAATTTGGGACAGACAGTTGTGTTACTCTGCTCGACATTCTTCTTCAATTTGGCCCAAACCGGTCTAGATTTGGATATAGCTGCCATATAGACCGATCTCTCGATTTGAAGTCTTGGGCCCTTAAATGCGCATTTATTGTCGGGTTTTGCCAAAATTTGGGACAGTAAGTTATGTAAGGCCCTTCGACATCTTTCTGCACTATTGGTCAGATCGGTCCAGATTAGGATATGTATGGTTGTTTGGTTTAGGGGTAGTGTGACTCCCGAAAGTGGGTATGCATTTCGTGCTCTACTCCCAAATACTTTTATTAAAGCCCTATATTGTGATGGTCAGTAAAAAACTGCTGTTCGTGGGGTGTTTTGGGGAATATTTGTCCCGAAAGTGGGTAACAAATTGGTGCTCTACTCCCCAATACTTTTCATTTGAGCCTCACATTGACATGGTCGAAAAATATGTCAGATTTAGGCTTGTTTTGGAAAATGGGGTGGTCCTCCCCCCTGAAAATAAATCAGCATTTTGCTCTACTCTCAAATGTCATTTATTTGAACCCCATATAGCCATTGGCCTCACAGTTTGATATCAAATTCATTTTTTAATCTCAAATACCTTTAATTGAAACCCTCTTCTTCCAAAAGTCAGCAAATATGTCCGTTTGGGGTATGGGCTCTAAAAACTATCAATATCGAGCTCCACTCTCTTTAAGACCCAAATTGTCATGGTAAGCAAATACGTCCAATTTCGGGGTTGTTATGTGAGTGGGACGTCCCCCTGACAGTTGGTCCCGAATGTTGATATCGGATTCGTGGTCTATTCTCAAATACCTTTCATTTGAGCCCCATATTTCCAAAGTCGACAAACTTGTCCTATTTGTGGGGTGTTTTAGGGTTCGGGAAGCAACTCAGTGCCTTGCCCAAAAAGTAATTGCGGATTTTTTAAAAGAAAGTAAATGCATTTTTAATAAAACTTAGAATGAACTTTAATCAAATATACTTTTTTACACTTTTTTTCTAAAGCAAACTAAAAGTAACAGCTGATACCAAAGATCTTTCATTTGCACCCCATAATACTATGGTTATATATTTGTCATCCCTGGCGTCGTGATTTTGGGGAGGGGCGGCCCCTCAAAACAGTTGGTCCCAAATTTGAATATTGGATTCGTATTCTATACTCAAATACCTTACACTTGAGTCCCATACTACTATGATCAATAAATAAGTCCTGTTTTGGAAGGGGGGGTATGTTGGGGAAGGTGTGGTCCCCCAGAAACTTGGTCCCACATTTGTATATCAGATTCGTATTCTATCCTCAAATACCTTTTATTTGATACTCATATTGCCATGGCCGGTAAAAATTTCCGATTTAGAGGTGTTTTGGGGATTGTGGTGGTCCCCCAAACACTTGGTCTGACAATTGAATATCGGATTTGTTTTCTAATCGTAAATACCTTTCATTTGAGACCCATGTTGTTGTGATTTTTTGGAAATAGTGGAACAACTCACCATTGTCTACTCGGATGTCATTATAGCAGGTGATTATAAATCCAACATAATTTTGGACACAAGTTCCTCGGAGCAGATGTCTTCATTGGGCTTATTACCTACCAAAACATTCATGCCGACTCATTTTTGTACCCAGTTCTAGTACCCTTCTAGATTTTTTCATTGTCAGTGAGATTTCTAATGTTTCCTTGTATGACCAACTGTCCGCATCGAGCTTGTCCCACCATGATTTGATCTTTCTGTCCTATCAGTTTGTGATCCTTAGAAGGGAAGAGTCTTATTCATTTGGAGATTTCAACCGTCTGGACTACGAAGCCTTGCCTTCTTTAATTTCTGATATCGAATGGAGTTTACCGTACAATTAAGTGAACTTTTTATATAGAAATACTAGCCGAATCGGGCCCGCTCCACTGCGCCTTATTTAATCTATTAGAGGTGGGGACACTTCGCCCTGAATATGAACATCGAATTCGTGTCACTGCAGCCTATGTCCACCTATGACGCTGAACGCCAGCGTTCGAATCCTGGCGGGAACATTAGACAGAATTTAAAGCGAAATTTGCGAGATACTATGCCATGGATAGTCATGTACAAAAATATCCCCAAAGAGGTGCCGCACTGCGGCATGCCGTTCGGACTCGGCTATAAAAACTCCCCAAATGCCTTTCTTTTGAATCGTATGTTACGGTATTGGTAAATGTTTCCGCTTTAGGGAGTATTTCGGGGGCGATCACTTGGCCATTAAAGTAAATATAAGATCTAATCTCGAAAACATTTAATATGAGCCCCTTAAAGGCATGATCGGTAAATAAGTTGTGTTTGAGGGTGGGGTGGACCCCAGGGTCTTTGTCTCGAAAATTAATATCAATTTCTAACCCAAATATCTTTTATTTAATAGGGAGGTATTTGGAGGTGAGGCGGATCCCCAAACACATGGCTCTATATTGTCGTCATTGGTCTATATATCCATATGGCGGGTTTTGGCCAAGCACCCTCCCCCAACAATAGAAACCAGGTTTTGTTTTTGGTGACTGTGAGAGTGCAAAAAATTTTCGAACTAATCCCATTACCAATCTCCGAGATCAGGTATTTGAAAACAAGGGTAAGGGGAAGTTCTTTTTAGGGGAGGCATTTTGAATTAAATGTGGATATCAAATTCGTGCTCCACTCCCTAAAATGAAATAAATATGACCCCCGAACCCTTGACGTATTTTTAAGAGGAAAAACTCCAACCGGACTTGAACGAAAACTTTAATGTCATATTCGTAATCTACTGCCAAATATCTTTCATTTGAATCCCATATAGCCATGGTCGGCTTATATGCCCATTTGGGGGGATTTGGGGTTGGGTCGACCTCCCTTTATTTAGTACTAATTTTTTATGCCATATTTGTAAACTATTGCGGAATACTTTTCATTTGAGTCCAATATTAATAGGAACTTTGAATATATCTGTTTAGAGGAGTTTCGGGGTTGGGCGGCCCGTTGGGTACTTGGACCCAAAATTTAATACGATATTCGTATTTTAGTCTCCATTACCTTTCTTTTGATACCCATATTGAGCCTATCAGTCCATTTTTGGTTTTGGTTGGCGTTTTTGGGGTAAGAGGGAGGTCCCGAGTCTCATATAGTTATGATGGGTCATATAATCATTTGGGGGTCATATAACCATTAGGGGGTCATATAACCATTTGAGGGTCATATACCCATTTGGGGGTCATATAACCATTTGGGGCATTTTTGAGGGGTGGTGTGACCCAGAACACTTTGATCTGATTTTGTAAGCCAGATTCGTAATCAACTCCCAAATACCTTTCAATTGAGCCCCCTATTGATATCGGAGTTCATTTTGTCTGCTTTTTAGAAGTTTTGGGGTTAGGGCGATTTCCCGGGTACTTGGGCCAATTTTTAACACCATATTCGTATTCTACTCTTCAATACCTTTCATTTGGTATCCATATTGTCCGTATCGGTCCACTTTTGATTTTGGGTGGTGTTTTTGGGGCAACGGGAGAGGGTCCGCCACCTTCCGATATCAACAAATTATAAAACCTAATCCTCCTTACTACCCATACCCGCAACCTACTAACGAATACCTTTTATTTCAGTACCATATTGGCCAAGTTCGTCCAATTAACCTACTATAGGGGCTTTTACTTTTTATACCCACCACCGACGGATGGGAGTATATTCAATTTGTCATTCCGTTTGCAACACATCGAAATATCCATTTCCGACCCTATAAAGTATATATATTCTTGATCAGCGTAAAAATCTAAGACGATCTAGACATGTCCGTCCGTCTGTCTGTTGAAATCACGCTACAGTCTTTAAAAATAGAGCTATTGAGCTGAAATTTTGCACAGATTCTTTTTTTTTTTCCATAAGCAGGTTAAGTTTAAAGATGGGCTATATCGGACTATATCTTGATATAGCCCCCATATAGACCGATCCGCCGATTTAGGGTCTTAGGCCCATAAAAGCCACATTTATTATCCGATTTTGCTGAAATTTGGGACAGTGAGTTGTATTAGGCCCTTCGATATCCTCCGTCAATTTAGTCCAGGTCGGTCCAGATTTGGATATAGCTGCCTATAGACCGATCCTCCGATTTATGGTCTTAGAAATTTGGAACAGTGTTGTTGTCTTAGACCCTTCGACATCCTCCGTCAATATGGCACAGATCTATTCAGATTTGAATATAGCTGCCATATAGACCGATCCTCAAATTTAGGGTGTTAGGCCCATAAAAGCCACATTTATTATCCGATTTTGCTATAATTTGGGACAGTGAGTTGTGTTAGGCCCTTCAACGTCTTTCGTCAATTTGGCTCAGATCGGTTCACATTTGAATATAGCTGCCATATAGACCGATCCTCCGATTTAGGGTCATAGGCCCATAAAAGCAAAATTTATTATCCGATTTTGCTGAAATTTGGGACAGTGCGTTGTCTTAGGCCCTCCGACGTTCTCCATCAATTTTGCTCAGATCGGTCCAGATTTGGACTTAGCTGCCATATAGACCGATCCTCCAATTTTTTATTGTCTTAGGCCAATAAAAGCCACATTTATTATCCGATTTTGCTGAAATTTGGGACAGTGAGTTGTGTTAGGCTCTTTAACATCCTTCGTCAATTTGGCACAGATCGGTCTTGATTTGGATATAGCTGCCATATAGACCGATCCTCCGATTTGGGGTCTTAGGCCCATAAAACACGCATTTATTGTCCGATGTCGCCGAAATTTGGGATAGTGAATTAAGGTAAGCCCCTTGACATACTTCTGAGTAATCGCACTGATCGGTTCAGATTCGGATATAGCTGCCATATAGACCGATCCTCCAATTTAGGTTCATAGGCCCATAAAAGCAAAATTTATTATCCGTTTTTGCTGAAATTTGGGACATTGCGTTGTCTTAGACCCTTCGACGTTCTCCATCAATTGGCTCAGATCGGTCCAGATTTGGATATAGCTGCCATATAGACCGATCCTCCAATTTTTTATTGTCTTAGGCCCATAAAAGCCACATTTATTATCCGACTTTGCTGAAATTTGGGACAGTGAGTTGTGTTAGGCCCTTTAACATCCTTCGTCAATTTGGCTCAGATCGGTCTTGATTTGGATATAGCTGCCATATAGACCGATCGTCCGATTTGGGGTCTTAGGCCCATAAAACACGCATTTATTGTCCGATGTCGCCGAAATTTGGGACAGTGAGTTAAGGTAAGCCCCTTGACATACTTCTGCGTAATCGCACAGATCGGTCCAGATTCAGATGTAGCTGCCATATAGACCGATCTCTTGGTTTTAGGGTCATAAAAGCGCATTTATTGTCCGATGTTGCCGAAATTTGGGACAAAGAGTTAAGTTAAGCCCCTCCACATATTCCTGCTATGGGACATAAGGTATGAGTTTGCACCGGATTTTGACGAAAGGTGGTTTACGTATATACCCGAGGTGGTGGGTATCCAAAGTTCGGCCCGGCCGAACTTAACGCCTTTTTACTTGTTTTTAGTTTTTTGACTTTTTTCTCAGTTGTGCTTTTTATGTGATTGGTTATATGCTGCCTTCCTTGTTTATTCCTGAACTATGTATATAACAGAATTTCCTAAACATGACATGGTCAAAGATATCATGCTGGTATTGGCCTTTTCCATCATCGCTTATATCTGTGTGTGTGTGTGTGTGTGAATTAAATCCTCTCTTTCTCAGTCCACCTCCTTGCACTTTCATCTTTTACAATTAACAGGAGTGGAACATACACTCACTTTTGTGGTTACTTCACTTGCGGAACGAATATTGTGAAATGGTTTTTGGAAATCGTGCTATTAACAGCCTACTCAGCGCTTCCTGTCACACTGCTCTTTTGCGTGTTGCGTCAGTTATGCGTAAAGTTTTTGGAACAATGCACAATCATGTGAAAACCTATAAATCTTAATTTTTCCTTTTGCCCGTCGTCCTTTTGTGGCGTTGCAGTATTTGCCGGCCGACAAGGCGACCGCAGCGGTTTTATTTCATGTTAATTGTTGAAGTCGAATCATTTCATTGTTGGCTTTTCGCTAAACGGCAATGAGTTGCCGCCATCGTGGTGGCGCTCTTGTTGGCCTTCTTATATGGTGTGACACTATAAATTGGCAAAGCAATTTCGTTGACAATTTGCACAGTTAGGAGGCCTACAAGAGAGTAGGTGTGGTGAGAGACACATCGCGTGCGTGAGAAATTTAAGAAAGGAAATTTAAAATCATTGTTGCTGTGAAACTGGTGTCATGGGGGGGGGGGGGGGGGGTACCATGTATGGGTGTTTAATGAAGCCAGGTTCAAATGGTAAAGAAGAGCAAAAAAAGTTGTGATAGATGAATTTTCCTCAGACTTGTTGGTATGCAAATTGTGAATTAAGTTTAGTACAGGCCACCATAGCCACGCTGAACGCCTGGGTTCGAATCCTGGCGAGACTATCAGAAAAAAATGTGAGCGGTGGTTTTTCCCTGCTGCCATGTAAAACTTCTCTCCACAGAGGTGTCGAACTGCGGCACGCCGTTCGGACTCGGCCATAAAAAGGAGGCCCCTTATCATTGAGCTTAAACTTGAATCGGACTGCACTCATTGATATGTGAGAAGTTTGCCCCTGTTCCTTAGTGGAATGTTCATGGGCAAAATTTGCATTTACATGAAACTATGCCATGTAAAACTTCTCTCCAAAGAGGTGTCGAACTGCGGCAAGCCGTTCGGACTCGGCCAAAAAAGGAGACCCCTTATCATTGAGCTTAAACTTGAATCGGACTGCACTCATTGATATGTGAGAAGTTTGCCCCTGTTCCTTAGTTGAATGTTCATGGGCAAAATTATCATATCAAAATTATCACATTATCATAATACATAGAATTATGATAACAATTTTATTATTATTATTATTATTTTTTTTTTTTTTTGCTTATCAAGTATCAATACTCTATACCTTATTAAATTACCCATTATCATAATTAAGGGATAATCACAGTCGTTATTTGTGATTATTTTTACATTTAACACTCTATCCTTTATTAAATTATCCATTAAAATTTTCAAAAGATAATCACAGTCGTTACATGTGATTATTTTTTATATTAAACATGCATGCACGTTTATGCATATCTCTTTTAAAATATGTTAACACACATTTTTTTAATAACCGGGTTATTGTGTTATTAAAAATACCCACATAAACATTTTTAGTCGATATGATTATCAACATTGGTTATGGGATTACTAATCCATAAGTGTTTATAAAACAAATCGATTCTCATCGCACATTTATGTATTGTACCAGCAGCAGGTTTAAGGACTATGTGTGCGTATGATGAATTTGGTTGATTGTTAACGTTATTCATACGCACCATAGGCATGATAGCCAGTGGTCCACGTATAAAAGGGGATTGTATGCATGTGTTACTGTACATGAGTTTTTTAAATCCTCTCTATGAATGATGGTTGATGTTTCCGCCAATAAAATGATGCTAGACAAGTTAAAGAGTGCTAAGTCCGGTCGGGCCGAATCTTGGGATCCCACCACCATGTATTCTGCTAAAAATTTATGCAATATAAATTTAGTTGAAGAGCATAATTTTATTCTACACACCAAACTTCTGTCAAACTAGGAAAAAGTAAATTCTCTAGGAACCGAACAAGGATGAACCAGAGACGGGTTTAAATAGGAGCTGTATCAGGTTGTAGACTGATTTGGACCGTATTTGGCACAGTTGTTGGAAGTCGTAACAGAGCACTATCTGCAAAATTTCAGTAAAATTGGAAAAATTGCGGCTTGTAAGATCTCAAGAAGTCAAATCGGGAGATCGGTTTACATGGGAGCATTATCAGATTATAAGCCGATTCGGACCGGACATGCCACAGTTGTTGCAAGTCATAACAGAACATGCAAAATTTCAACCAATTCGGAATTCAATTCCAGAAATCAAATCGTGAGATCGGTTCATATGGGAGCTATATTAGGTTATACACCTACTCGGACCGTACTTAGCATAGTTGTTGAAAGTATTAACAGAACACCGTATACAAAATTTCGGAGAAATCGGACAAAAATTGCGGCTTGTAAAGGCTCAGGAAGTCAAATGGGAAGATCGGTTTATATGGGAGCATTATCAGGTTATAAACCGATTCGGACCCTACATGACACATTGGTTGGAAGTCAAAGCGGAACACTACATGCAATATTTCAGCCAAATAGGACAAAAATTGCGGCTTGTAAGGGCTATACAATTATATCGGGAGATAGGTTTATATGGGAGCTAGATCGACACATTTCTTGAAAGTTATAACAGAACATCGTATACAAAATTTCAGCCAAATCGGACAAAAATTACGACTTGTAAATGTTCCACAAGTCAATTTGGGAGATCGGTTTATATAAGAGCTATTTCAGGTTATAATCCGATGTAGACTGAACTTAGCATAGTTTGTTGGAAGTTTTCAGCCAAATCGGACAAAAATTGCGGTTTGTAAGGGCTCAAGAAGTCAAATCGGAACATCGGCTTATTTGGGAGTTATATCAGGTTATAGACCGATTTGGACCGTACTTGACACAGTTCTTGTAAGTCTTAAAAGAACACCATATGCAAAATTTCAGCCAAATCGGACAACAATTGCGACTTGTAAGGGCTGAAGAAGTCAAATCGGGAGATCGGTTTTATATGGGAGCCGTATCAGGTTATAGATCGATTTTAACCGTACTAGGCACTGTTTTTGGATGTCATAACAGAACACCATATGCTTAATTTCAGCCAAATCGGAGAAAACTTGTGGCTTCCATGGGGTCAATAAGTCAAATATGGAGATGGGTTTAAATGGGAGCTATATCTAAATCTGAACCGATATAGCCCAATTGAAATCCCCAATAACCTACATCAACATTGAGTATCTGTGCAATACTTCAAGTGGCAAGCTTACGACCGCTATCGTGATTTCGACAGACGGACGGACAGATGGACGGACAGACGGACGGACAGACGGACGGACAGACGGACGGACAGATGGACGGACAGACGGATGGACAGACGAACGGACAGATGGACGGACAAACGGACAGACAGACGACAGAGAACTGCCGTCAACACCGTCCGAGTTAAGGGCGTGGGCGACGAATGCACATGCAACCTTGTGGAAAAGCGAACAGTCGGTAGGACCGCGAAAATCCTATGGTGTGATCCGGATCGTGACAGGACACGGCTATTACTAAAAGGAAGTAAAAAGGAGTTCAGTATAGTTTTTGGTGTCATAATGGGACACATAGGGCTACGAGCTCACTTATGCAAATCGGTGCGGGAAGTGATAACATGTGGGGAAGATAATGAGACTTTGGAGCATTTCCTATGTCATTGCCCGGCTTTCGTGGCTAAAACACACTGGACTTAGGACATAACACCGGAAATAAAACAACTTAGGGGAGGGGTATGGAAAACAATTCGGGACTTTGTGAGTAGCATGGTATTACTAACTTAAAATTTTCTTTTTCGAGGCTCCATTTTAGTTTTTGGAGCACACAATAAACCGATCACTGGCTTAGGTGTATGCCCATAGTGGCATGGGACGGATTAATATCCGCACCCTCTTTTCAACCTAACCTAACTTATGGGGTCTTAGACGAATATTTCGAGGTGTTACTAACGGGAGGACTAGATAAGTATACCCCCATCCTATGGTGCTGGGTATAAAAAGAAGCAAAAGCGAGCTAAGTTCAGCCGGGTCGAATCATATATACCCTTCATCATGGATTTTGCCAAGTAGAAGGAATTGCTATGCTAACGCAGCTATATCAGGTTATAAACCGATTCGGGCCATACATGGTTTGGATGTTGAAGACCATAGTAGAAACCAATGTGAAAAACTTCAGCCAAATCGTATAATGCGTCATATAGGGTCTCAAGAAATAAAATAGGGATATCGGTTTAGGGGGGCTATATCAAGCTATTGACCGTCTTGGATCATATTTGGCACGTATGTTTAAGGACCGTATGCAAAATTTCAGCCAAAGCGGATAAGAATTGCACCCTCTTGAGACAGAGGAAGTGTAATCGGGAGATATGTTAATACGGGAGCTATATCAGGTTACAGCCCTTATTTGACACATTTATTCAATGTCATAGTACAAAACTTTAATAAAATCGGATATGAATAACGCTCTCAAGAGGCTCAAAAAGTTTAAAAAGGATATTAGTTTTTAAGGGAGCTATATCAGGTTTTATATCGAATCACGCTATACTTCGCACGTATTGGGTTGCCCAAAAAGTGATTGCGGATTTTTCATATAGTCGGCGTTGACAAATTTTTTCACGGCTTGTGACTCTGTAATTGCATTCTTTCTTCTGTCAGTTATCAGCTGTTACTTTTAGCTTGGTTTAGAAAAAAAAGTGTAAAAAAAGTATATTTTATTAAAGTTCATTCGAAGTTTTATTAAAAACGCATTTACTTTCTTTTTAAAAATCCGCAATTACTTTTTGGCCAACCCAATACGTTCATGTCAATATGGTACTCAAATGAAAGGTATTGGGAAGTAGATTACTAATATGGCAAGAAAATTAAGCACATGTAATGGGGGGTTTCCCTACCCCCCCAACCGCCAGATGGGCATATTTGCGGACCATGGCTATCTGAGACTCAAATGTTAGAAATTTGGGAGTTGATTAGGAAAATGAAATTAAAATTTGTGTCAAAGTATCTAGTTGGCGCTTAACCTCCCTAAAATACCTCAAATAGGTTATTTGACCCATCATGAAAATATGGGACTCAAATGAAAGCAATCTGAAAGTAGAAAAGGAATTCAGTTTTGGCACCGAGAGTTTATGGGTAGGACCCAAGGCACCCCCTTAACCGAACTTACTTTCCGAACATATCGATATGGGGCTCATATAAAAGGGTTTTGGGAGTAAAGAATGAAGGGCAAAGTGGCGGAGTGCCAGCTCAAAACGCCATCCAAACCGAACTTATTTGTCGACCATGGCTATTTTGGGCTTAAATAAAAGGTGTTCAAGAGTAGAGCTCGAATTTGCCATCCATATTTGTGCAAAATGTCAGTGGTACCAAAAAGCACTCTCCGTCAAATGGATATATAGACCAATCACGACAATCAAGGACTCAAATAAAACAGGACTTATTTACCTACTATTGTTTTATGGGGTTCATATCAAAAGTATTTAAGAGTATAGCACGAAGCTTATATTTACTTGAAGGACCATGTGTTTGGGTGACCTCACTCCCAAAATACTCCCCAAACCGTACATATTTACCAATTACAATATACGAGTCCACAGGAAGGTTTAAGGGAGTAGAGCTTATATTTGCCCATGAACATTTCATTAAAGAACAGCGGCAAGATTCCCAGAAATCAATGAATGCTGTCCAATTCAAGTTAAAGCTCAATGTAGAGCCCAGTCCCAACGGATCATGCACTTAGGACTTAGACACGAAAAGTTTCTTTACGAACAGAGTCAACGTGCTAAAGTTATTGCCTCTCTGATGGGAGTCGTTCGATTTTTATCAAGCTTTCTTAGAGATCGCACTATACGAGTTGTTGTAGATGGGTTCTCATTCGATGAGTATACACTGACCGCAGGTGTGCCACAAGTCTCTGTCCTTTCGCCCTTCCCTTTTTATTCCCATCACCATTGGATGGGGGTATTCCTCTAAATATTGATCTTGGGCCCCACAAAGTAGTCAAAATTCGAAATTCTGATTCGAACAAGATTCCGATTCCGTCCGTCCCTCCGTCCGTCCGTCTGTCTGTCGAAAGCAGGCTAACTTCCGAAGGAGTGAAGCTAGCCGCTCGAAATTTTGCACAAATACTTCTTATTAGTGTAGGTCGGTTGGTATTGTAAATGGGCCATATAAACCGATCTTGGGTCTTGACTTCTTGAGTCTCTAGAGTGCGCAGCACTTATCCGATTGGAATGAAATTTTGCACGACGTGTTTTGTCATGACATCCAACAACTGTGCCAAGTATGGTTTAAATCGGTCCATAACCTGATATAGCTGCCATATAAACCGACCTAGGGTCTTGACTTCTTGAGCCTCTAGAGGGCGCAATTCTTATCCGATTGAAATGAAATTTCGCACGACGTGTTTTGCTACGTTTTCCAACAACTGTGCTAAGTTTTGTTCAAATCGGCCAATAACCTGATATAGCTGCCATATAAACCAATCTTGGGTCTTGACTTCTTGAGCCTCTAGAGGTCGCAATTATTATCCGAAATTTGCCTGAAATTTTGTACGACGGATCCTCCCATGACCATAAACATACGTGTTTATTATGGTCTGAATCGGTATATAGCCCGATACTGCTCTTATATAAACCGATCCCTGTATTTTACTTCTTGAGCCCCAAAAGGGCGCAATTCTTATTCGAATTGGCTGACATTTTACACAGGTCTCCAACATATAATTTAATTGTGGTCCAATCCGGACCATATCTTGATACCGCTCTAATAGCAGAGCAAATCTTTTCTTTTATCTTTTTGTTTGCCTAAGAAGAGATGCCGGGAAAAGAAGTCGGCAAATACGACCCACGGTGGAGGGTATATAAGATTCGGCCCGGCCGAACTTAGCACGCTTTTACTTGTTCTAATTGCCAACGCACTGCCCTGCATATATAGGAGACATCAGCTGCGTGTCAGTTACGAGAAAAAAAAAATTTCACAAAAATTCTCCATTTTCATACAATTTCGCCCATTCATATTCATGAATCGTTTTTATTATGCTCTACTTTACTTCTCTTTTCAATAAAACCATACTCGATTTTAATTAAAATATCATATTTGCTTTAAAAGTTAAAATGGTTAATTAATAATTCCCTGAATATAGGCAACCCAATAGGTGGATGAAATAAATGCGTCATTCATTGTCGTTTTCAGGCAATCGCTCCTCCATTGCTTGGGGGCGTCAATGAGTTATAAATAATTTATGCATCATTGAAGCATAAATTTGCAACACCTGCAAGAGGCCGTTTGGCTATGGACGGAAGGCGAAAGAAATCCTCACTGCAGTTGGTTTGAAAGATTTAAGTCAATAACAGTCAATCAATGTGCAAGAAGGACAGCCGTGATTGGGTCCATCACCTGCTTCCTCATACAGCGTCACTTACAATGGAGGAGAAATAATGGGAAAAAAATTTGGTAAATTGGTTGTTTATGTGAAATCTTTTGATTGATGCGATAAAGCGAAAAAGAAATATGTGAGAGAAAATTGGGAAGGGATTGTTTTCACTACATAAAATAAAGCTGTTTGAAAAGGATGGACGTATAGGGTACTGGGAGTAAGGGTTTTCAAAAAAATTGAAAGAAAATCAGAATAATTTAAAAATGTATTACCCCAACTTGTAATTGCTGGTTATAATGCTAAATTATAACTATAATGAGAAAAAAAGCGTTGTCTACAGAGGTCCTGAGCCTTAATATATTTTTATATGTCTTGTATGAATTATTCTGAACGTGTGTTTAATTAAAACTTTTCCATTCCCAATTTCAAGTTTTCCTTTTTCATTTCTACTCTTTTAAATTCACATTATAAATACTTCCATCTTTTATTTAGGAGACAACATTTTGTGGCACTTTTGCTAAGAAAATCAATTTGCGTGGGTATAACAAAGCGATTCACGTTAGCAAGGTTAAAAATTCATTATGGCTCCACGATGCATAACCTGGTAAATATTTATTTACTCATCAAGACATTCTATTTGCTCATGTTGAAGACTTTTTAAAGCAACTATTTTCCTTGGAAATTACATTTTAAGAATCTTTGAAATTTGGCAAACTTTTAAGGAATGTTTAAATTTGAATTTGTAAGAGGTCATAGGCTAGAGAGGTTAATAATATTTGTAAATATTTGTGGGATTTAACTTAAGTTATTGTTTACTATTGCATTTCTTGGGTATTTTGGCTCATTTAAGCCCTAAAAGGGATGAGGAATCAAACATAAAAGGCTCACAGTGATAAAGAATAAAAGTCCTTTGCGTGTTATAGTATGCAAACAACCAAATTTTCATTAAAGAACAGCGGGGATGGTTTTCTGATCTCAACGAGTGTTGTCAGATTAAGTCTTTGCTTAATGGAAGGTCCCTTACCTCTTGGAAAAGTCTACCCTCTGCATTTTCCTACCCACCACCACAGCATGGGGGTATACTAACCTAGCCACTCCTAGAGATGGGTTTCTACCGGGTAAACACCCAACACTTGGGCATTTATTGGGAAAATACCCAAACGCCCTGTTTCAAATTTCATCAAAATCGGATGAAATATGCTCCATTTATGTTCCCAATACTCTATATCGGGAGATTGGTCTATATGGCAGCTATATCCAAATATGGTCCGATCTGAACGATATTCTACAAAAAAGTTTGGAGTGGTAGTGGAACTCGCTGTGCCAAATTTCATCGAAATAGGATGAAAAATGCTCCTTTTATAGGCTCATTATCCTATATCGGGAGATCGGTCTATATGGCAGCTATAGCCAAATATGGTCCGATCTGCACGATATTCTACAAAAAAGTTTGGAGTGGTAGTGGAACTCGCTGTGCCAAATTTCATCGAAATAGGATGAAAAATGCTCCTTTTATAGGCTCATTACCCTATATCGGGAGATCGGTATATAAGGCAGCTACATCCAAATATGGCCCCATCTGGATCACATTCAACAGGAATTAGGTTGGGTAGGGCAGCTATATCCAAATATGGTCCGATCTGAACGATATTCTACCAAAAAGTTTAAAGGGGTAGTGGAACTCGCTGTGCCAAATTTATCGAAATAGGATGAACAAGTAAGAAGGCGTTAAGTTCGGCCGGGCCGAACTTTGGATACCCACCACCTCGGGTATATATGTGAACCACATTTCGTCAAAATCGAGTGAAAAATGCATACCTTAAGCCCCATAGCAGCTTTATAGATATCATCCGATTTAGACCAAATGCTTATAAGTACAAGTCATTGTTCAACCGAGAGATCGGTCTATATGGCAGCTATATCCAAATCTGGACCGATCTGAGCCAAATTGAAGACAAATATCGAAGGGCTCAACACAAGTCATTGTCCCAAATTTCGGCGACATCGGACAATAAATGCGCTTTTTATGAGCCCAAAACTTTAAATCGAGAGATCGGTCTATATGGCAGCTATATCCAAATCTGAAGCGATCAGGGCCAAATAGAAGAAAGATATCGAAGGGCCTAAGGCAAATCACTGTCCCAAATTTCAGCAAAATCGGATAATAAATGTGGCTTTTATGGGCCTAAGACCATAAATCGGAGGATCGGTCTATATGGCAGCTATATCCAAATCTGGACCGATCTGAGCCAAATTAACGATGAAGTCGATGGGCCTTACGCAACTCACTGTTCCGAATTTCAGCAAAATCGGATAATAAATGTGGCTTTTATGGGCCTAAGACCATAAATCGGAGTATCGGTCTATATGGCAGATATATCCAAATTTGGACCGATCTGGACCAAATTGACGAAGGATGTCGAAGGGCTTAACGCAACTCACTGTTCCTAATTTCAGCAAAATCGGATAATAAATGTTGCTTTTATGGGCCTAAGACCATAAATCGGAGGATCGGTCTATATGGCAGCTATATCCAAATTTAGACCGATCTGGGCCAAATTGACGAAGGATGTCGAGGGGCTCAACGCAACTCACTGTCTCAAATTTCAGCAAAATCGGATAATAAATGTGGCTTTTATGGGCCTAAGACCATAAATCGGAGGATCGGTCTATATGGCAGCTATATCCAAATCTGGACCGATCTGGGCCAAATTGACGAAGAATGTTGAAGGGCCTAACACAACTCACTGTGCCAAATTTCATCCAAATCGGATAATAAATGTGGCTTTTATGGGCCTAAGACCCCAAATCTGAGGATCGGTGTATATGGCAGCTATATCCAAATTTGGACCGATCTGGACCAAATTGACGAAGGATATCGAGGGGCTCAACGCAACTCACTGTCTCAAATTTCAGCAAAATCGGATAATAAATGTGGCTTTTATGGGCCTAAGACCATAAATCGGAGGATCGGTCTATATGGCAGCTATATCCAAATTTGGACCGATCTGGACCAAATTGACGAAGGATATCGAAGGGCTCAACGCAACTCACTGTGCCAAATTTCATCCAAATCGGATAATAAATGTGGCTTTTATGGGCCTAAGACCCTAAATCTGCGGATCGGTCTATATGGGGGCTATATCAAGATATAGTCCGATATAGCCCATCTTCGAACTTAACCTGCTTATGGACAAAAAAAGAATCTGTGCAAAATTTCAGCTCAATATCTCAATTTTTAAAGACTGTAGCGTGATTTCAACAGACAGACGGACAGACGGACAGACGGACGGACATGTCTAGATCGTTTTAGATTTTCACGCTGATCAAGAATATATATACTTTATAGGGTCGGAAATGGATATTTCGATGTGTTGCAAACGGAATGACAAAATGAATATACCCCCATCCTTCGGTGGTGGGTATAAAAATGAATATACCCCCATCCTTCGGTGGTGGGTATAAAAATGCTCCTTTTATAGGCTCATTATCCTATATCGGAGGATCAGTCTATATGGCAGCTATATCCAAATATGGTTCAATCTGAACGATATTCTATAAAAAAGTTTGGAGTGGTAGTGGAACTCGCTGTGCCAAATTTCATCGAAATAGGATGAAAAATGCTCCTTTTATAGGCTCATTATCCTATATCGGGAGATCGTTATATATGGCAGCTATCTCCAAATATGGTCCGACCTGGATCACACTAGACAGGAATAGGTAGGGGACTACCAGAACACACTGTGCCAAATTTCATCAAATTCGGGTAATAAATGAAACTTTTATGGCCTCAATACCCTATATCGGGAGTTTGGGTGGTCGGTCTATAGGGCAGCTACAACCAAATATAGTCTTCTATGAACCACACCTCACGGAAATGGGTAGGGGTCTACCAGAACTAACGATGCCTATTTCATCGAAATCGGATGAAAAATGAACAATGTATTGCCTCAAGACTTTAAGTCTGGCGAGACCATCAGAAAAAAAGATCAGCCGGGGGTTTTCCCCTCCTACGGCTGGCAACATTTGTGAGGTACAATGCCATGTGAAACTTCTTTTCAAAGAGGTGTCGCATTGCGGCACGCCATTCGGACTCGTCTATAAAAAGGAGGTCCCTTATCATTGAGCTTAAACTTGAATCGGACTGCACTCATTGATAAGTGAGAAGTTTGCCCCCTGTTCCTTAGAGGAATGTTCATGGAAAAAATTTGCATTTTTACTTTAAGTCTGGAGATCGGTCTATGTAGCGATTATATATAACTAAAATCCGATTTTATGAGATCAGAGGATCAGGTTTATATACAAAGAATACGAAATCATGGAAAATTGTTAGCAAAATGTTTTTATACCCACAATATCTGAGAAATTATAAATACCCAGCTTTTGGATATAAATGGGTAAATATCCAGGCATTTACGCAATTTATCGGGTAAATACCATTGAGCTTTAACTTGAATCGGACTGCACTCATTAATATGTGAGAAGTTTGCCCCTGTTCCTTAGTGGAATGTTCATGGGCAAAATTTGCATTGTTCTTTTCGGTATTCACCCATCGCCCATCTCTAGCTATTTCGTGTGTAACAACTCGAAATATTCTCTAAGATGAATATTTCGAATATGAATATTTCGTGCCATAAAGTATATATTCTTGATCCTCTCGACGTTCCGAGTCGGTTTAGCTATGTCTGTCCGAAGAGTACGGTCTAAATAGGTCTCTAACCTGATATAGCTGCCATATAAACCGATCTCCCGATTTGATATCAAAAGTCCTTACAAGCCGCAATTTTTGTCTGATTTGTCAGCTATGTCTGTCTATTACGACTTTCAATAACTGTGCCAAGTACAGTCCAAATCGGTATATAACCTGATATAGCTTCCATATAAACGATTTCCCGATTTGATTTCTTGGTTCCTTACAAGTCGAAATTTTTGTCCGATTTGGCTGAAATTTTGCATGTGGTATTCTGTTATGACTTCCAATAACTGTTCAAATCGGTCTATAACCAGATATAGCTCCCATATAAACCGTTCTCCCGAATTGTCTTCTTGAGTCCTTACAAGCCACAATTTTGGTCCGCTTTGGCGGTTATATATCGAAATCGATATATAACCGTGTATATCTCCCATATAAACCGATCTCCCCATTTGACTTCGTGAGCCCTAACAAACCGCATTTTTTGTCCGATTTGGCTGAAATTTTGCTTGCGGTGTACCGTTATGACTTCCAATAACTGCGACAATTACGGTCCAAATCAGTCTATACCCTGATATAGCTCCCACGTAAACCGGTCTATCTATCATCCATATTCGGTTCCTAGAACCTTTAATTTTTGCTGATTTGACAGAAGTTTGGTATGTAGAAAAAGATTATGCCCTTCAACTAAATTAATTTTAAATAAATTTTTAGCAGAACCCATGGTGAATCCCATGAATCCCAAGATTCGGCCCGGCCCAACTTGGCACGCTTTTACTTGTTATGTTTAAAATATTACATTTTTGATGCACTTAACATTGCATTTGGTTTTAAATAAAACCATGTGCAACGATCATGGTCTTCATACCCAGGGTGCGTATGAATAATAACAGCAATCAACCACATTCATCATACGCTCATGTGTCCCATGACATGCTGCAGCATTCATTAAGCGATGAGTATATGATGAGTATATCAAGCAGAATAAATTTAAAGTTATTTTAAAATAACAAACAAATTGATAACATTTATTCTATTTCTAGCTCTTGGGAGCTAATGTGGAATGACATTTAAACGCTTCCATGGAATACTCGTATAAGTTGTGGAAAGTTACGAATGAATTGCATTTCTTAACACACCACCGATGGATGGGGGTATATTCATTTTGACATTTCGTTTGCAACCTATCAAAATACCCATTTCCGACCCTATAAAGTATTGTATATTCTTGATCGTTTAAAACTCAGTGATGATCTTGCCATGCCGTTCGTCTCTGCGTCTGTCTGTCTGGTAAAATCCCGCTACACTCTTTAGAAATGAAGATATTGAGCTGAAACTCTGCACAGGTTCTTTTTTTGCCCGTAGGCAGGCTATAGTCGAAGATGGGCTATATCGGACTATATCTTGATATAGCCCCCATTTAGACTGATCTGCCGATTTGAGGGTCTTAGGCCCAGAAAGCCACATTTAATCCAGTTTTGCTGAAACTTGAGACTGTGAGTTGTGTTAGGCCACTTGGTATATATCTTCAATTTGGCCTAGATCGATCCAGATTTGAATATAGCTGCCATATATATCGATCTCTGGACTTTTCGTCTTGGGCCCATAAAAGTCGCATTTATTGTCCGATTTCGCCGAAATGCGGGATAGTGAGTTGTGTTAGGCCATAAGACATCCTTCTTCAATTTGGGATAGATCGGTTCAGATTTGGATATAGCTGACATTCAGAGCAATCTCTTGATTTAAAGTTTTGGCCCTTTAAAAGACGCATTTATTGTCGGATTTAGCGAAATTTGGGACAGCGAGTTGTGTTAGGCCCTTCGACATTTTTCTGCAATTTCGTCTAGATCGGTCCCGATTTCAATATAGCTGCCATATAGACCAATCTCTCGATTTAAGATTTTGGGTCCATAAAAGGCGCATTTATTGTCCGATGTCGCCAAAAATTGTGTAAGGCCCCTCAATATCTTTCTGCAATTTGGCCCAGATTAGTCCTGATTTGGATATAGCTGTCATATAGACCGATCTCTCGATTTAAGGTCTCGGCCACATAAAAGGCGCATTTATAATCCGATTTCACTGAAATTTGACACAGTGACTTATGTCGGGCTTTTCGACATCTGATCGTTATTTATATTTGGATATAGCTGCCTAGTCAACCAATATTGAACCAAAATTGAACAGTGATTTGTATTTTTTAGAACACTCCATATCCTTATCGAATTTGGTTCAACTCCGACCATATTTCGATATAGCTGCTATATGTGCATAAATAATATATTTTTACCTGATTAAGATGAAATTTGTTTAAATATATGCACAAGCATGAGAGAAACGCTTAGGTGGGGCCCAATGCCTTGGTGCCACTGATGACATTCGTAACTTGGTCTATGGTAAATTGTGATGGCTGTCTATCGGCTCGGAAACCATGTATATGACGAATGGCTCTCCTCCTAGCCCTGTCGCTTTGGGAATGCATAGTCAGAGCTAAATCGCCAAAAGTGTTTTAGGTCGTCATCCCTTCTACCGGGGTTCGAGAGTGACTTAACAGTAGATCACAGCCGATATCTAAGTAACATTGCTCCACATGTTCCATCGACAAATTCCGCTAATGTTCGTTGACTACTTGTTAATTTTCATATTCAACTTGCTGATTGTGGGGTAAGTGGAGTCCGTGCAAAGAATCCCATCATACTCGTCTGCAAGTACCACTGCCTGCGACGGAAATCGAGCCGCCCTTGAGATATTCGACCGGCTGGTATAAAGCGAGCGGCTGCTGCGTTAATGATGTCTCGGAATTTCCTCTTGGCGTCTGGCACATTTGGGGTTTCAGTTCACTGAAGCGGCGATTGGTGTACTCTCTGAAGTCTGGCGCTGAGAGTTTATAAAGTCGGTTGGTCGGTCGATGGTGAGAATTAAGGGGAAGTTATCTGATCCCAAAAAAATTACGGCTAGCCATGATATGTCACTTAGGAGATCAGGGGATGCAATAGAAATGTCTCTTGAACTGCTGCAATTCCTCGTAATCCTAGTGGGGGCACCCTCATTTACCGTGCAAAATGTGGAGCCTTGAATCTGTTCACATGGTCCGAAGATGTCAACGACAACGGAAATACACCCACCCATTTTCCGGTTACGTCTCACGACCGATGATGGAGCTGATTCTGGCAAACTGACCAAACCAAGGGTGCAGAGTTCTTTTCAATCATGAACCAAAACAGAAAAGGCACTTGGGGATGTATCTTTCCCATGACAAAGAAAGACAAACCCGTACTCTGAGCGGGAGGCAGCCTTTCCCGATAAAGGAAGTCATCGGGTCAATCCGTTACGTACAAACTGCTGCTATGGGATTGTTGTGTTCCGCCTTGAACGTCCAATGTACTGTTCCAGGCCTAAGCTCTCCAACTCATTCTTCTGGAGTTATGACGTTTTCTGGTGAAAAGTGCCAGCTCAATGTTTCTGGTTTTTGTTCTTAGCCCATTGGCCTTCGTTATACAGGTTGGAGATTAGGTTCCGTTATCATGGAAATCCTAGCTAAGAGCTACTGGGCGCGCCCACAGGTTGTGGTTGGAGGAATGCTCCGTGGATATGTGGAGTAGCTGGAACTGCAGTCGTGGATAATCAAGTATCAAGTGGAGAGTTTCAGCTAGAGGTCGGGAAGCACCGGCTCTTGCTTAAATACTGAGTGCCTATGATACTCGATATGACTTGGAGAGTTAATGGCGCCTTTGAATTGTCAATTCTTGTTCACCTATGGCAGCTTGATGAAGATATCTACCTCCACATGTATTTACCATTTAGTATGGCCGCCATGTTAAATCTTCTCTATAACGAGGTTTTGCACTGGGCTGTAAAAGGGAGGCCCCTAATCATTGAGCTTAAACTTCAATCGGACAGTACTCATGGATATAGTTGCCACAATTTTGGTATGCGTTGTCTTAATTGATGTCTCATTGTCTGTGAGAGAGTTCATTTAAATCGGTTATGATTTGGATAATGCCTTATTGATATGTAAAAATTTTGTCCGTGTGCCTTAATAGAATATTTATAGGCAAATTGGCATTTTTTATCCATGTAAACCATCCACTTTTGGTAGATGCAGTGGTGTAGGGTATTATATAGCCGCTATTATATAGTCACTACTATTTTCTTTTTTTTTTTTGTACCCTAAAGCAAGCTAAAAGTAACAGCTGATAACTGACAGAAGAAAGAATGCAATTACAGAGTCACAAGCTGTAAAAAAATTTGTCAACGCCGACTATATGAAAAATCCGCAATTACTTGAAGGGCAACCCAAAGCTGAAAAATTGAACTAATAATGAATTCCTCAATTAAAATTTTCTTTCTCGATGTTAGTTTTTGTTGCTGGTTTGGTCTATGTCCATACTGTCATGGTGCGGATTAATATCCACACCCTCTTTTCAATCTTGCCTAACATCCACAAAATGTTCTGCATTTCTCCATAAATACTATTTAATAATTATGTTGGCTTAATTTTCCTATTTCATAAAGACTAATGAGTTTTCGTTTTGCGCTTATGTATCAACACCTCTTTGAGCATTTTTTTTTTTAACACCATCAAAGGAAATTAACAAGCGTTGCTTTGTGGCTCATAGAGATCCTTAACAAATATTTGAACATTTTTTAAATGTCTTGTTCACAAAATTATCATGAAAATCAATGTGACAGTGACAACCCTACCTCCCCCTCCTTTCCTCTCACCCTCTGTATACAAGAGGCCTCAAACTGTAGGTGGATTTTAAATATTATCAGTGTGGTCTCTGGAAATTGGTTTACGCTCTTCCAAATGTCCAAAAATTAATGACATAAACATTCATATTTCCCCCCAAAAAAAAAAAAAAAAAATTCCTTTGCCTCTCTGGCCACTACTCTCACTAGACTCATTAAAAATGTGAATTTGCTTCAGATTATTGCCTTTTATGTAACAACAAATTAACGAATCCTCTTCCTTTTCATTGTTTTTTTTTTTTGTTTTTTTTTTTTCTCTGTTGTGTCCTGTTCCGTTCTGGGCTAGTCACAGTATGAGATGACCAAATAATGGCATTAAAATTAATGAAAATTATGCTAAATAACCGCAGGACAAAGACGAAAAAAGAGAGGTCGGCAAACCAATGGCGGCCCAAGTGAAGATTTAAGGAAACAGAGAAAACGAATTTAAAACTGGGCAATATTAAAAAGGAAGCTTCCGGGGCTGTTTTAGCACATTGTGCTTCTAGGATATCCTACCAGCAAAAACAAGTGACAAAAGTATTGGAGAAAGGGAACAAAAGATACCAGGGTCTCGATCATGCATAGAAATGAAACAAAAAGTGAAGAAGAGGGTAGGGATCAATGGTGTAGAAAATCATCACAGATGTATCCGAGACGGATTTTTACGTTTACGTTTACTGTCGAACTTTGCCCAATCGTTGATATAATAACCATTTCCCTTGGGGAAGGGTAGTTATATTACCATTTCCCTTGGGGCAGGGGTAGATAAAGTATCCTTTCTCAAAAGTAAGGGCAGTTTTAGTACGATTTCCCAAAAGGAAGGATAGTACCCTACCTTGGAGAAGGGTAGTTTTAGTAAAGTTTACCTTAAGGAAGTGTAGTTTTAGTAACATTTATCTTGGGGAAGGGTAGTTTTACTAACCTTTACCTTGGGGAACGGTCGTTTTAGTAACCTTTACCTCGGGGAAGGGTAATTTTAGTATCCTTTCTATTAGGGAAGCGTGGTTTTAGTGACCATTCCATTGGGGAAGGGTGGTATTAATACCCTTTCCCTTGAGAAAGGGTAGTTTTGGTACCCTTTCCCCTTGGGAAGGGAAGTTGTAGTACCCTTTCTCTTGAGGAAGGGTAGCTTCAGTACCCTTTCCCATGGGGAATGATAAATTTAGCACCTTTTACCATGGGGAAGGATAGTTTTTGTACCCTTTTCCTTGGGGAAGTTTAGTTTTATTACCCTTTTTCTTGAGGAGGGTGGTTTTAGTACCATTTTCCTCGGGGAAGGGTGGTTTTAATACCCTTTGTCCTGAAGAAGGGTGGTTTTAATACCCTTTGTCCTGGAGAAGGGTGGTTTTAATACCCTTGTCTTGACTTGCCTCTAACTTGATAAAATGTAGTTTTAGTACCCTTTCCTTTGGGGAGGGTAGTCTTAGTATCCTTTTCCTTGAGGAAGGGTTGTTTTAGTACCCTTTCCCTTTGGGAAGGGTAGTTTTGTTACCCTTTCCCTTTTGGGAAGGTTAGTTGTAGTACTCTTACTCTTCGGGGAGGGTAGTTATAGTACCCTTTTCCTTGAGGAAGGGTCGTTGTAGTACCCTTTCTCTTAAGGAAGGGTAGTTTTAGTATCCTTTTCCTTTGAGGAAGGTTAGTTTTAGTATCCTTTTCCTTTGAGGAAGTTCAGTTTTAGTAACCTTTACCTTGGGGACGGGTAATTTTAGTAACCTTTACCTTAGGAAAGGGTAGTTTTAGTAACCTTTTTCTTGGGGAAGGTTAGTTTAAGTTCTCTTTTTCTTGGGGAAGGTTAGTTTTAGTATCCTTTTCCTTTGAAGAAGTTCAGTTTTGGTACCCTTGGGAAAGTTTAGTTTTAATATCCTTTTCCTTTGAGGAAGTTCAGTTTTAGTAACCTTTACCTTGGGGAAGGGTAGTTTAAATATCCTTTGCCTTGGGAAAGGGTTGATTGTTTTCTTCCCTTGGAAAACTACCCTTCTCTGAGGGAATCGTAGTTTCAGTACCCTTTCTCTTGAGTAAGGTCTGTTTAAGTACCCTCTAACTTGTGGAAGGGTACTTTTAGTAACCTCTACCTTGGGGAAGGATAGTTTTAGTCACCTTTACCTTGATGAAAGGTTGTTTTAGTCACCTTTACCGTGGTGAAGGGTGGTTTTAGTACTTTTCCCCTGGGGAAGGGCGGATTAAGTTTCCTTTCACTTGGGAAAGGGTGGTTTTTTATCCTTTCCCTTGATGAATGGTGGTTTTAGAACCCTTCCTCTTGGTGAAGGGTAGTTTTAGTACACCTTCGCTTAAGGAAGTGTAGCCTTAGTGCCCTTTCCCTTGGGAAAGGGTAGCTTTAGTGCCCTTTCCCATGGGGAAGGATAGTTGTAGCACCTTTTACCATTCCGTCGACCACACATTATTGTTTAGTGTTGATTGTGTTGACAAACAACCACAAAACCCACGCATCCTCCACCTTTTGCTTCTTAATGGAGAAGAAACTCTTATCTGCATTGAATTTTTTTTTCTTTTTTCATTCGTAGAAAAAAAGCTTTTTTGCAATAATATGACAAACGCATATTCTGCAATCGAAAATCATAAGAAAAAAAGTATTTCTTCTCTTGTGTTCAGAGAAAAATATGCCGTTTCTAGTATTTTTTTTATGTTTCTACAGTCAAACAACCACAAAACAACCCCACTTAATTTTCAAAGCATTTGTCAAAGGCATTCTTTACTTCGAAACTATAAAAAATACAATTTCTTCTTCTGAATACCAATCACAGGAAAAGGGAACTGACAGGTATGTCTTATTTTACCCTTGAACTCCGTTTCTGCAAAAATCCGCCAAACACATTTTTTTCAATCGAAAATTATAAAAATCAACTTCTTCTCTTTTGCTCAGAGATTCACACCGTCACACGATATTTGTGAAGATAAACTTCCGTAAGACCCCTTTCCCTTCCCCCCAGCCCACTAGAATTTGTCAAACCAATTCCCTGCCTTGGAATTAAAAAGTTTAATTTTTCTCTCGTGTTAAAGAAAAACAAGACTTTAAATCGAGATATCGGTCTATATGGCAGCTATATGCAAATCTTGATCGATATGGACCAAATTGCAGAAATATGTTAACTTAACTCTCTGTCCCAAATTTCGGCAACATCGGACAATAAATGCCCATTTTATGGGCCCAAAACATTAAATCGAGAGATCGGCAGCTATATTGCAGCTATATCCAAATCTGGAACGATCTGAGTGAAATTGAATAAGGATGTCGATGGGCCTAACACAACTCACTGTCTCAAATTGCGGTGACATCGGACAATAAATGCGCTTTTTATGGCCCCAAAACCTGAAACCGAGAGATCGGTCTATATGGCAGCTATCTCCAAATCTGGGCCGATCTGTGCCATAATGCAAAAGTGTATCAAGGGACTTAACTTAACTAACTGTCCCAATTTTCGGCGACATCGGACAATAAATGCGCCTTTTATGTGCCCAAAACCTTAAATCGAGAGATCGGTCTATATGGCAGCTATATCCAAATCTGACCCGATCTGGGGCCAAATTAAAGAAAGATGCTGAAGGGCTTAATACATCTCACTGTCCCAAATTTCATCAAAATCGGATAATAAATGTGGCTTTTATTGGCCTAAGACCCAAAATCGGAGGTTCGGTATATAGGGCATCTATAACCAAATCTGGACCGATCCGGGCCAAATTAACGATGGATGTCGAGGGGTCAACTCACTGTCCAAATTTCATCAAAATCGGATAATAAATGGGGCTTTTATGGGCCTAAGACCCAAAATGGGAGGATCGGTATATAGGGCAGCTATAACCAAATCTGGACCAATCCGGGCCAAATTAACGATGGATGTCGAAGGGCCTAACACAACTCAATGTCACAAATTTCACCTAAATCGTATAATAAATGTGGCTTTTATGGGCCTAAGACCCTAAATCGAAGGATTGGTCTATATGGCAACTATATCCAAATCTGGACCGGTCTGAGCCACATTGACGAAGTATGTCGAAGGGCCAAACACCACCCACTGTCTCAAATTTCAGCAAAATCGGATAATAAATGTGGCTTTTAATGGCCTAAGACCCTAAATTGGAGGATCGGTCTATATGGGGGCTATATCAAGATATAGTCCGATATAGCCCATCTTCGAACTTAACCTGTTTATGGGCAAAAAAAGAATCTGTGCAAAGTTTCAGCTCAATATCTCTATTTTTGAAGACTTTAGGGTGATTTCAACAGACAGATGGACAGACGGACGGACATGTCTAAATCGTCTTAGATTTTTAAGCTGATCAAGAATATATATACTTGATAGGGACGGAAATGGATATTTCGATGTGTTGCAAATGGAATGAGAAAATGAATATACCCCCATACTTCGGTGGTGGGTATAATAATGGATTATGTATAGCAATACTTTTTATCATAAATTTATCGCAAAATTTTGTCCCCTTTGATGTCCATAACTTCACATTATACGAATGTCACAACAGAACACTATGGTCAAAATTTCAGCCAAATCGGATGAAAATTGAGGCTTGTAGGGGCTCAAGAAGTCAAATCGGGAGAACGGTTTATATGGGAGCTATATCAGGTTGTAGACCGATTTGGACCGTACTTGGCACAGTTGTTGGAAGTCATAGCACCATGTACAAAATTTCTGCCAAATCGGATGAGAATTTTGGCTTCCAGGGGCTCAAGAAGTCAACTCGGGAAATCGGTTTATATGGAAGTTATATCCAAATCTGAACCGATATGGCCCACTTGAAATCATCAGCGACCACATGGATGGACGGACGGATGGACGGACGAATGGACAGATGGACGGATGGATGGACGGATGGACGGACGGATGGACGGACGGATGGATGGACGGACGGATGGATGGACGGACGGATGGACGGACGGACGGATGGACGGACGGACGGATGGACTGACGGACGGATGGACGGACGGACGGACGGATGGACGGACGGATGGACGGACGGACGGATGGACGGACGGATGGACGTATGGACGGACGGATGGACGTATGAACGGACGGATTGACGGACGGATGGACGGACGGATGGACGGACGGATGGACGGACGGATGGACGGACGGATGGACGGACGGATGGATGGACGGACGGATGGACGGACGGATGGACGGACGGATGGACGGACGGATGGACGGACGGACGGATGGACGGACGGATGGACGGACGGATGGACGGACGGATGGACGGACGGATGGACGGACGGATGGACGGACGGATGGACGGACGGATGGACGGACGGATGGACGGACGGATGGACGGACGGATGGACGGACGGATGGACGGACGGATGGATGGACGGACGGATGGACGGACGGATGGACGGACGGATGGACGGACGGATGGACGGACGGACGGATGGACGGACGGATGGACGGACGGATGGACGGACGGATGGACGGACGGATGGACGGACGGATGGACGGACGGATGGACGGACGGATGGACGGACGGATGGACGGACGGATGGATGGACGGATGGACGGACGGACGGATGGATGGACGGACGGATGGACGGACGGATGGACGGACGGATGGACGGACGGATGGACGGACGGACGGATGGACGGACGGATGGACGGACGGATGGACGGACGGACGGATGGACGGACGGATGGACGGACGGATGGACGGACGGATGGACGGACGGATGGACGGACGGATGGACGGACGGATGGACGGACGGATGGACGGACGGATGGACGGACGGATGGACGGACGGACGGACGGATGGACGGACGGATGGACGGACGGATGGACGGACGGATGGACGGACGGATGGACGGACGGACGGATGGACGGACGGATGGACGGACGGATGGACGGACGGATGGACGGACGGACGGACGGATGGACGGACGGATGGACGGACGGACGGACGGACGGATGGACGGACGGACGGATGGACGGACGGACGGACGGATGGACGGACGGATGGACGGATGGACGGACGGATGGACGGATGGACGGACGGATGGACGGACGGACGGATGGACGGACGGACGGACGGACGGACGGACGGATGGACGGACGGACGGACGGATGGACGGACGGACGGATGGACGGACGGATGGACGGACGGATGGACGGACGGATGGACGGACGGATGGACGGACGGACGGACGGATGGACGGACGGATGGACGGACGGATGGACGGACGGATGGACGGACGGATGGACGGACGGATGGACGGACGGATGGACGGACGGATGGACGGACGGATGGACGGACGAATGGACGGACGGATGGACGGACGGATGGACGGACGGATGGACGGACGGATGGACGGACGGATGGACGGACGAATGGACGGACGGACGGATGGACGGACGAACGGATGAACGGACGGATGGACGGACGTATGGACGGACGTATGGACGGACGGATGGACGGACGGACGGATGGACGGATGGCCGGACGGTCCGAAATTGTATGTCTTCAAATAAAGTGTACCAGCTCTGTCATTCCTTTGTTCGTCCTCAACCCATTTTGTCTCGCATCAGTAGAACATTTCAAAGTGGTATGCCATCTCTTGGCGGACACCGTAGGACAGAGGTTAGCATGTGCGCCTATGACGCTAAACGCCTGAGTTCGAATCCTGGCGAGACCATCACAAAAAATTTGTCACCGGTTGGACGGACGGATGGATGGACGAATATGGCTAGTGATCCCATTTAAAGAAGAAGTCTAAAATCCGAAATTGTATGTCTTCAAATAAAGTGTACCTGCTCTGTCTTTCCTGAATTCGTCCTCAACCCATTTTGCCTCGCATCAGTAGTACATTGAGAAGTAGTATGCCATCTCTTGGGGGACACCGTAGGACAGAGGTTAGCATGTCCGCCTATGTCGCTGAACGCCGGGGTTCGAATCCTGGCGCGACCATTAGAAAAAATTTGTCAGCTGCAGTTTTCCCTCCTAATGCTGGCAACATTTGTGAGGTACTATGCCAAGAAAAACTTCTCTCCAAAGAGGTGTCGAACTGCGGCACGCACGAAGCTCCTTATCATTGATCATAAACCTTAATCGGACTTCACTCATTGATATGTGAGAAGTTTGTTCCTGTTCCTTAGTAGAAAGTTCATGGAAAAAATTTGCAAATATTTGCCATTTCTCGCTATCCCAGGTAAGTTTTAACAGGATTTCTTTTAGCACCAGGTTCCAGAGAATCTGAAAGAACACCTCTCCTGCAGGCGTCCCCCTCCTTAAATGCCTTTTGATAACACTATCTTCCAAGTCCGGGTTGATAATACTGGCATTTGGGAAACAATCTAACCACCGGGAGATAGTTGGGTTAAGCCCCTTTCAGTTGACCACTGATAAATTGTAAATATGCCAGATTCGCCATGAAAATCCATTCCAGGCATGGCAAAATAACTCCAAGATTTATCGCCGGGATGAACTTGAACATCTGATTTATGGTTTGCAGTTCCATTACAGTTTTTTTTTCAAGTCCACGGGATTTATGATTTGCAGTTCCATTACTGCCTATAACCACCCTAGTGTAGATTTTGTTTTCGCGAACATTTCTTCAGCCTCAAACACAAGAAAGCCGCAATTCATCATCTCAGAATTATTAATATGAACAACAAGAACATCAATGCTGCGATTGTTGCCAAGGCAAACGGTATCTAATGAACAAAGAAAATTAAAGCCTAAGGACACAAAATTTTGTCGGTTGCCTATAAGGCCAGACCAGCGCAGAGGCTTCTTTTGAGCCCAAAATATTGGTACAGACAAATTTCCAACAAAAAGCAACGAATATGGCAAAACAAATTTTTAAAGCTTTAAAAAAATTTGTGACCCTTAGGCATGTTTAGAAATTTTAATGGAAATAATTCATCTACTTCGCTTAATTAAATCATGACTGAAATATTAGCATTAATAGGCAAAACAATTTAGGAAAATTTCGAAATCGAAATTGAATGTGAGTTGAGAAAAATTTTTAACCATTTTAAGGGCAAGCAGTCGACACAACATCCCACAACCAAGATTCCGCCATGGCTTCCCCATTTGACTCAAGTTTTTTTAACACTTTTTTTTTGCTACTGAATAAAAATATGTTATGTGGGCTCTCATGATGGCGGCAAAATACCGGCAGTACTTTATTCATTATAAAGCTCATTTGATGCGTAAATTAAATTCGCAGTTGGATATGAAAACTCTTGATGGAAGTTTTGTGAAACAATGGGAGTTAAATGATTCTTTCCACCTGTTTAACCACAGAAACACCAAAGAAACGGTCTTACGAAAAAAAAAACAAACGAAAACAGCCAATATCAGCGGGAAGCCTCTTTCAAAGTTCCGCAACCATGTAGGAAGGAGCTAATGAATTGAAATTGTTAATACCGTCATTAATATGTTAACTTTTTAATTAAAAACAAAGTGTTTACATGCAAATTTGTAATTTGCTCCTACACGTGTGCCATATGTGAAGTGATCGGAAGGCATGAGCAACGAATTGCTAACAAAGGAACCTGCTCTTTTGACATAAATGAATGACACAAAATGCGTGTGGGTAAGTTAAACGACAACAATTACTGTTGCTGAAATATTAAGTAGGATATTGAGATTATGCAAAGTGCCGGGAGAGGGAAGAACAATGATTCACACCGTTAATCGCAATAAAAAGAGGAAATAAGAAAAATGTTCGCAAACGAGGCATGTCAACCATTTTAAATAAGAAACCAACTTTAAATTCAAAAAATATTGCCTCGGCGATAACAAATCTCTAAGAGAAGTTGTTATCGGCGATAACAATTTTTCTATAGAAATATGTTATCGGTGATAACAAATTACCTATAGAAATATGTTATCGGCGATAAACAAATTTCCTATAGAAAGATGTTATCGGCGATAAATGAACAAATTTCCTATAGAAATATGTTATCGGCGATAACAAATTTCCTATTGAAAAAGGTTATCGGCGATAACAAATTACATATGGAAATATGTTATCGGCGATAACAAATTACCTATAGAAAAATGTTATCGGCGATAACAAATTACCTATAAAAATATGTTATCGGCTATAACAAATTACCTATAGAAATATGTTATCGGCGATAACAAATTACCTATAGCAATATGTTATCGGCGATAACAAACTACCTATAGAAATATGTTATCGGCGATAACAAATTACCTATAGAAATATGTTATCGGCGATAACAAATTTCCTACAGAAATATGTTATCGGCGATAACAAATTTCCTACAGAAATATGTTATCGGCGATAACAAATTTCCTACAGAAATATGTTATCGGCGATAACAAATTTCCTATAGAAATATGTTGTCGGCGATAACATATATTCTTGATCATCTCGACGCCCTTAGTCGATATAGCCATATCCGTTCGTGCGTCTGTCGAAATAACGATAGCGGTTCAACCGTAAAGCTATCCTCTTGAAATGTTGCACAGATACTTAGTATTGATGTAGGTCGTCGGGGATTTCAAATCCGTCATATCGATTCAGATTTAGATATAGCTTCCACATAAACCGATCTCCTGATTTGAGTTCTTGAACCTCAGGATGCCGGATTTTTTGTCCGATTTGGGTAAAATTTTGCACGTAGTGTTATGTTATGAGTTCCAACAACTATGCTGAGTAGGGACTGAATCGGCCTATAGCAACCAGATAAACCGATCTCCCGATTTGATTTCTTGAGCCCTTCCAAGCCGTAATTTTTGAGCAATTTGGCAACTCTGCTTAGTTCGGTACAAATCGGTCTATAACATGATATAGCCCCCATATAAACCGATCTCCCGATTTGATTTTTTTCTTGAGTCCTTCAAAGCCGCAATTTTTGTCCGATTGATGAATATTTTGTATGTGGTTTTCTGTTAATAATATGACAATAATATGACGATAATGACAATATGGGGCTCAAATTAAAGGTATTAGGGAGTAGATTGCGAGTATGGTGTGGAAGGATCAATAGGCTGTATAATTTGTTGATGTTGGAAGCGGGGCGGACTCTCCCCTTACCCCAAAAGCGCCACCCAAAAATAAAAGTATGCCGATCGGGACAATGGGGACTCAAATGAAAGGTATTAGGAAGTAGATAACGAATATGGTTTATAAGGAGCAATAGGCTATAGAATTTGTTGATATCGTTAGGGGACGGACACTCCCCCTTACCCCAAAAGCACCAACCAATATTAAAAGTTGACCGATCGGGATAGTCTGGGATTCAAATGAAGGGTATTCGAGAGTAAAGTACTAACATGATATTAAAAATTGAGACCAGGTACAGAGGGGTCCGCCCCTAACCCAAAACTCCTTCAAATAGGCATATCGGACGATAATGACAGTACGGGGTTCAAATGAAAGGTATTAGGAGTAGATTGCGAGTAGGGTCTAGGAAGAGCAATAGGCTAAGGAATTTTTTGATATCGTAAGGGGGCGGACCCTCCCCCTTTCCCCAAAAGCACCGCGCAATAATAAAAGTGGACCGATCGGGACAATATGGGACTCAAATGAAAAATATTAAGAAGTAGATAACGAATATGGTCTGTTAGAAGTAATAGGCTATAAAATTGTTGATATTATAAGGGAGCGGACTCTCCCCCTTACCCCAGAAGCACCACCCAATCAGGATAATATGGAAGTCAAATGAAAGATATTCGAGTGAGAACTACTAACTTGATATTAAAAATTGGGACCAGGTACAGAGGAGTCTGCCCCTAGCCCAAAACTCCTTCTAATAGGCATATCGGACGCTAATGACAATACGGGGCTCAAATGAAAGGTATTAGGAAAAAGATCACAAATATAGTCCGGAAAGAGCAATAGGCTATATAATTTATTGATATCTTCCCTTGCCCCAAAAGCACCACCCAAAAATAAAAGTATGCCGATCGGGACAATGGGGACTGAAATAAAAGGTATTAGGAAGTATATAACGAATATGGTTTGTAAGGAGCAATAGGCTATAGAATTTGTTGATATCGTAAGGGGGCGGACTCTCCCCTTTACCCCAAAAGCACCACCCAAAAATAAAAGTGTGCCGATAGGGACAATATGGGAGTCAAATGAAAGGTATTCGAGAGAAGAGTACGAATTTGATGTAAAAATTAAGTCCAGGTACCTAGAGACCGCCATGACCCCAAAACCGCCTAAATAGTCATATTGGACGATAATGACAATATGGGGCTCTAATTAAAGGAAATACGAAGAAGATTACGAATATAATCCGGAAGGAGCAATAGGCTATATAATATGTTGATATCGGAAGGGGGGCAGACTCTCCCCTTACCACAAAAGCACAACCCAGAATTAAAAGTGGAACGATGGGGACAATATGGGATCTAAAGGGAAGGTATTCGAGAGTAGATTACGTATTTTATATTAAAAATTTGGTCCAAGTACCTAGGGGGCCGCACCGACTCGAAAACCCAGTCAGAAGGGCTTTTTGGAGTTCATTACAAAATGGGACTCCAAAACCCCTCCCAAAATGGGAATATTTGCCAATCATGGCTATATGAGGTGCATTCTGGGGAGATACATTTGGTTTAAAGTAAAAACTTATTTTTCACTTGGTGTTAATAAAGGGGCAGCGGAGCGGGTATGTTATATACTACAATATAACATTTTTATACCCACCACCGAAGGATGGGGGTATATTCATTTTGTCATTCCGTTTGCAACACATCGAAATATCCATTTCCGACCCTATAAAGCATATATATTCTTGATCAGCGTAAAAATCTAAGACGATCTAGACATGTTCGTCCGTCTGTCCGTCTGTCTGTTGAAATCACGCTACAGTCTTTAAAAATAGAGATATTGCGCTGAAATTTTGCACAGATTCTTTTTTTGTCCATAAGCCGGTTAAGTTCGAAGATGGGCTATATCGGACTATATCTTGATATAGCCCCCATATAGACCGATCCGCCGATTTAGGGTCTTACGCCCATAAAAGCCACATTTATTATCCGATTTTGTTGAAATTTGGGGCAGTGAGTTTGGTTACGCTCTTCGACGTCCTTCTTTAATTTTGCCCAGATCGGTCCAGATTTGCATATAGCTGCCATATAGACCGATATCTAGGTTTTAGGTTTTGGGGCGATAAAAGACGCATTTATTGTCCGATGTCGCTGTAATTTGACACAGTGAGTTTGGTTACGCTCTTCGACGTCCTTCTTTAATTTTGCTCAGATCGGTCCAGATTTGCATATAGCTGCCATATAGACCGATCTCTCGATTTAAGGTTTAGGGCCCATAAAAGAGGCATTTATTGTCCGATTTCGCCGAAGTTTGGGACAGTGCTTTGTGTTAAGCTTTTCGACATGTTTATGCAACTTGGCCCAAATCGGTCCAGATTTGGATATAGCTGCCATGTAGACCGATATCTCGATTTAAAGTCTTGGCCCCATAAAAGGCGCATTTATAATCCGATTTCACTGAAATTTGACACAGTGACTTATGTTCGGCTTTTCGACATCGTGTCGTATATAGTTCAGATCGGTATGAGGTATATGAGTATAAGGTATGAAATTTTCACCGAATTGTGATGAAAGGTGGTTTATATATATACCCGAGGTGATGGGTATCCAAAGTTCGGCCCGGCCGAACTTAACGCCTTTTTACTTGTTTTATATTTAAAAGACAAAGCTAATTTTTATATCTTCCACTTCAGGTGATGTTTCTTCTGTCATTACTTCTCACATTATCACACCTTTTGACTTACATTTTCCATTTTTATCATATCCCACATTTGTTCGACATAACGAAAACATGAACTCTTTTTGTTCAACAAAATCTTTTTAACAAACCTTGGCACCATAGACAATAGCATTTTGACATGTCATGGAGGTATTAACCTCATAGTTGGAGGTAAATTGACAGAAAATAGAATTGTTTACTTGGCTCATTTGTCTCATAATGATAAGCGCATAATTGCGCAAAAGTTCCTTGGCCTCCTGCTGTGGTTTTCTTGTACAGGTCTTTGACACTAGGCACACAATTGAATTCATTGACCTGCTCTATACAATTTGACCATATAGTAGATATGGTGATGATATTATAACAGGAATGGGGAAAGGTAAATATAAGAATGAAGTTGAAAGTGTGAACAGTGCATGCTGCTTATCTGCAATTGTCAAAGGAACACAAGTTTATGGAAAATAGATATGAAGCTCAAGGCAGGGAGGATACAGGTTTGACATAATTTTTCAAGAAATTTAAATCATGTGAAAATCTATTTAAAATTATCCATGTCGTTTAAAATGGAAAAAATCCTTTAATTTCTAAAATAATATTTTATTTTTAAACATCATCCCAATGTGTCATTACAGAAATTTGTATGTCGAAAATTTATCGTTACATTCTTACTAATGAAAAACAAGTAAGAAGGCGTTAAGTTCGGCCGGGCCGAACTTTGGATACCCACCACCTCGGGTATATATGTGAACCACATTTCGTCAAAATCCAGTGAAAAATGCATACCTTATGCCCCATAGCAGCTCTATAGATATCATCCGATTTAGACCAAATGCTTATATGTACAAGTCATTGTTCAACCGAGAGATCGGTCTATATGGCAGCTATATCCAAATCTGGACCGATCTGAGCCAAATTGAAGACAAATATCGAAGGGCCCAACACAAATCATTATCCCAAATTTCGGCGACATCGGACAATAAATGCGCTTTTTATGGGCCCAAAACCTTAAATCGAGAGATCGGTCTATATGGAAGCTATATCCAAATCTGAACCGATCAGGGCCAAATAGAAGAGAGATGTCGAAGGGCCTAAGGCAAATCACTGTCCCAAATTTCAGCAAAATCGGATAATAAATGTGGCTTTTATGGGCTTAAGACCATAAATCGAAGGATCGGTCTATATGGCAGCTATATCCAAATTTAGACCGATCTGGGCCAAATTGACGAACGATGTCGAAGGGCTCAACGCAACTCACTGCCCCAAATTTCAGCAAAATCGGATAATAAATGTGGCTTTTATGGGCCTAAGACCATAAATCGGAGGATCGGTCTATATGGCAGCTATATCCAAATCTGGACCGATCTGGGCCAAATTGACGAAGGATGTCGATGGGCCCAACGCAACTTACTGTCCCAAATTTCAGCAAAATCGGATAATAAATGTGGCTTTTATGGGCCTAAGACCCTAAATCGGCGGATCGGTCTATATGGGGGCTATATCAAGATATAGTCCGATATAGCCCATCTTCGAACTTAACCTGCTTATGGACAAAAAAAGAATCTGTGCAAATTTTCAGCTCAATATCTCAATTTTTAAAGACTGTAGCGTGATTTCAACAGACAGACGGACAGACGGACGGACATGTCTAGATCGTCTTAGATTTTTACGCTGATCAAGAATATATATACTTTATAGGGTAGCAAATGGATATTTCGATGTGTTGCAAACGGAATGACAAAATGAATATACCCCCATCCTTCGGTGGTGGGTATAACAATTCTCTATTCAAAAGATAGAGGTAGCTAACTCGGATAACCAGTGTAGGGGTGGTGTGTTCGATGCACACCAAAAGGTTTGGTCTGTCGCTAATTTGTCTTTACAATGGACAAACAAGTAAAAGCGTGCTAAGTTCAGCCGGGGCGAATCTTGGGAACCCACCACCATGGACTCCGCTAAAATATGGGAACTATATGTAGTTATAGACCGAATTGGACCGTACTTGGCGCAGTAGTTGGGAGTCATAACAGGACACTATATGCAAAATTTCAAACAAATCGGATGAAAAACGCGGATTGTAATATGGGAGCTATATCATGTTCTTGACCGATTCGAACCGTACTTGGCACAGTTGTTAAAATATCAGCCCAATCGGATGAAAATTGCGGCTTCCTGGGGCTCAAGAAGTCAAATCGGGGGACCGATATAGGAACTATATCAGATTCTTGACCGATTTGAACCGTACTTGGCACAGTCGTTAAGAGTCACAACAGGACACTATGTGCAAAATATCAGTCAAATCGAACAAAAATTGCGGCGTCCAGAGGCTCAAGAAGTCAAATCGGGAGATCGGTATATATGGGAGCTATATCTGTTTCTTGACCAATTTGAACCGTACTTAGCACAGTTGTTGGGAGTCATAACAGAACACAATGTGCAAAATTTTAGACAAACCGGACAATAATTGCGGCTTCCTGGGGCTCAAGAAGTCAAATCGGGAGATCGGTTTATATGGGAGCTATATCCAAATCTGAACCAATATGGACATTTGCAATCCCCAATGACCTACATCAGTACTTAGTACCTGTGCAAATTTTCAATCGATGAGCTCTACGCTTTCGAACGCTATCGTGATTTTAACAAACGAACGGACGGACATGGCTAGTTCGAATCAAAATTTCGACACGATCGAGAATATATGAACTTTATTCCTTGATCAATATTTCAAGGTGTTACAAACAGAATGACTAGGTTAGTATACCCCATCCTATGGTGATGGGTTTTAAAAAGGATAGGGGAGTCTAACTGGAGGCTGCAACTATAACCTAAACTAACCAAACTTTCAAAAGACAATTCATAAGTGTTTATACCCTTCATCATAGGAGGGGGTGTTCTAATTTCGTCATTCCGTTTGTAACTCCTCGAAATATTCATCTAAGACCATATAAAGAATATATATATTCTTGATCGTCATGACATTTTAAGTCGATCTAGCCATGTCCGTCCGTCTGTCTGTCGAAGGAACGATAACTTTCGAAGGAGTAAAGCTAAGTGCTTGAAATTTTTTCACAAATACTTCCTAAATGTTAATGGGCCATATCGGTCCACGTTTTGATACAGTTGCCATGTAAACCGATCTGGGATCTTGACTTTTTGAGCCACTAGAGGGCGCAATTCTTATTCAATTTGGCTGAAATTTTGCACATGGTGTTCTGTTATGACTTCCAACTACTGTGTTAAGTATGGTTCAAATCAGCTCATAACCTGATATATCTGTCATATAAACCTATCTGGGATCATGACTTCTTGAGCCACTAGAGGGCGCAATCAGATTTCGCTGAAATTTTGAGCGAAGTGTTCTGTTTTGTCTTCTACCAGCTGTGCTTAGTACGTTTCAAATCAGTCCATAACCTGATAAAGCTGCCATTTAAACCGATCATGGATCCTGACTTCTTGAGGCGCTAGAGGGCGTAGTTCTAATCCGATTTGGCTAAAATTTTGCGTTAGATGTTTTGTTATGATTTCCAACAGCTGAGCTAAGTATGGTTTAAAAAGGTCTTTATCCTGATATAGCTGCCATATCAACCAATCTTGGATCTTGATGTCCTGAGCCACTAGAGGGCGCTATTCTTATCCGATTTGGCTGAAATTTCGCATATGACTTTCATTGTTATGACTTTCAACAACTGTTGTAATTATGGTTTAAATCGGTCCATAACCTGATATAGCTGCTACATAAACCGATCTTGGATCTTGACTTCTTGAGCCGCTAGAGGGCGTAGTTCTAATACAATTTGGTTGATATTGTGCATAAAGTGTTTTGTTAATACTTCTAAAACTTGGGCTAAGTATGGTTCAAATCAGTACATAACCTGATATAGCTGCCATATAAACCGATCTTGAATCATGACTTCTGCCATATAAACCGATTTTGGAACTTGACTTATTGAGCCGCTAGAGGGCGCAATTCTTATCCGATTTGGCTAAAACTTTGCATGAAGTGCTTTCTTACGACTTTCAACAATTGTGTAAAGTATGGTTCAAATAAGTTGCCATATAAATCGATCTTGGGTCTTAACTTCTTGAGCCACTAGAGGGCGCAATTCTATTCCGATTTGGCTAAAATTTTGCTTTTTTGTTATGATTTCCAACAACTGAGCTATGTGTGGTTGAAATAGGTTTATATCCTGATATACCTGCCATATCAACCGTTTTTTGTTCTTAAATTCTTGAACCACTAGAGGGCGCAATTCTCATCCGATTTAGCTGAAATTTCGCATAAAGTGTTCTATTATGACTTTCAACAAATGTGCTAAGTATGGTTCATTTGAGTTGACATTGCTGCCATATAAACCGATCTTGGAACTTGACTTCTTGCGCCGCTAGAGGGCGCAATTCTTATCCGATTTGACTAAAATTTTGCACATTTCGCTGCCATATAAACCGACCAGGGATCTTGACTTCTTCTTATACCTGCCAATATGAACCGATCTTGATTTCTTGAACCACTAGAGGGCGCACTTATCCGATTTAGCAGAAATTTCGCATAAAGTATTCTATTATGACTTTCAACAATTTCGCTAAGTATGGTTCAAATCAGTTCATAACCTGACATTGCTGCCATATAAACCGATCTTGGAACTTGACTTCTTGAGCCGCTAGAGGGCGCAATTCTATTCCGATTTGGCTAAAATTGTGTTAAAGTGTTTTGTTATGACTTCCAAAAACTGTGCTAAGTATGGATATAAACCTATTTGGATCCTGACTTCTTGAATCACTAGAGGGCGTAATTCTTATCAGATTTGGCTGAAATTTCGCATAAGGTGTTCTGTTGCTACTTTCAACAGCTGTTTTAAGTTTGGTTTAAGTCGGTACATAACCTGATATAGCTGGTATATAAACCGATCTTGGATGTTGACTTCCTGACTTCTTGAGCCACTAGAGGGCGTAGTTGTCATCCGATTTGGCTAAAAATTAGCATGAAGTGTTTTGCTATGACTTCCAAAAGCTGTGCTAAGTATGGTTCATTTCGGTACATAACCTGAGATAGCTGCTACATAAAGCGATCTTGGATCTTGTTTTATTGAGCCTCTAGAGGGCGCAATTCTTATCCGATTTGACTGAAATTTTGTACAACGTCTTCTCCGTGTCCAATATGGTCTGAATCGATCTTTGGCCTGATACAGCTCCCATATAAACCGATCTCTCGATTATGCTCCTTGAACCCCTACAAGGCGCTATTCTTATTCAAATGGACTGAAATATTACCCAATGACAATGACTATGGTCAACATTCAATTCATTTATGGTCCGAATCGGACTTCAACTTGACAAAGCTCTAATAGCATAAAAATTCTAATCCCCTATTCCTTAGTTGCCTAAAACGAGATACCGCGCAAACAACACGACAAATACGATCCATGGTAGTAGGTTCCCAAGATTCGGCCCAGCCGAACTTAGCACGCTTTTACTTGTTAGGAATCATCCCATTAGGCCCCATACTGAGAATTGTAACTATCATCTATGGGAATATTGCAGAAATTTTCAAAATGACATAATTTTATTATACCAAGCTAAAGAAACACAATTGCCATCTATTGGATGGGGGAATTCACTGTGTCCTGTTGCTCAATTCATACATGTTTTTCACATTCATACTAATAAAGCCAAGGACTCGTTGATTTCATGGAGCTATTGAACTCTTTCTAATTGAGAAATGACACGTTTTGCAAAATTGATGCTGTTAATATCATTTTCTCTCTTGGATACCTCAATCGTCAGACAATTGGCTTCTACAAACTTATGGGCAAATTGTTAACAAATCTTCTTATTCTCAGAAATAATTATATGTCCATATGCCGCTAATGTTCCTAAATTGCTATGAACTTGGCCATTGAACTTGAGGCAAAGAAAGATAAATTCGTGGTCGCAACTAAATTTCTTTGTTATCAAAATAGAAATTTCAGCAGGATACTTGAAGTTGTCATAGTCACAAGTGCTGTTGGTATATATAAACAAAAAACGATATTTGAAGACAGCAATCTTGAGAATAATGAATGACAAACTTGCTTGAATCCACATCAGCTCAGCCCACTAGTGAAAGAAGCTTTAGTCACTTGCTAGCTGTTGACAGTATGGCACACATATGGTGTCTGAATTACTTTTAAGAATTGTTAGCAATCATTTTTGGATTAATTGTGAATAGAGTTTTTTTTCTCTTCTTTAAGTCTTCATGGCATTAAGACAATCAAACTACACACATTCTCATCGGTAATAGTGATGAAGATAAATAAATATCCATTAAAATGTGATGCCAAATACCTTTTCTCTCAATTGAACTCAATTGAGATTCGAAGAAAAATGGTGAACAACTAAAACACACAAAACGCCCTTGTAATCACTTTTATAATCACATCAAATGTGTGATAGTAGTAGTAGTGATGATGGTAGTATAGGCAAACATAGCATTTCCTAACAGCAAATGTGAAAGTTTGAGCCTTTGCCCTGCTTCGAGGTAGATGTAATTGTAATTGTGTATGAGTACACGCGGAAAAAAATGAACAAGTAAAAAGGCGTTAAGTTCGGCAGGGCCGAACTTTAGATACCCACCACCTCGGGTATATATGTAAACCGCCTTTCATCAAAATTCGATGAAAAATTCATAACTTATGTCCCATATCAGTTATTTGGACCAAATACTAATAAGTACAGTAGATATATCTAAAAATAAACCGATCTGAACCATATACGACACGGATGTCGAAAAGCCTAACATAAGACTTTGTCAAATTTCAGTGTTTATGGGGCCAAGACTTTAAATCGACATATCGGTCTACATGCCAGCTATATCCAAATCTGGACCGATTTGGGCCAAGTTGCATAAAAATGTCGAAGAGCCTAACTTAAAGCACTGTCCCAAATTTCGGCGAAATCGGACAATAAATGCCTCTTTTATGGGCCCAAAACCTTAAATCGAGATATCGGTCTATATGGCGGCTATATTCAAATCTAGACCGATCTGGGCAAAATTGAAGAAGGACGTCGAAGAGCCTAACTAAACTCACTGTCTCAAATTTCAGCGACATCAGACAATAAATGCGTCTTTTATGGCCCCAAAACCTAAAACCTAGATATCGGTCTATATGGCAGCTATATCCAAATCTGGACCGATCTGTGCGATATTGCAAAAGTATGTCTAGGGGCTTAATTTAACTCACTGTCCCGAATTTCGGCGACATCGGACAATAAATGAGCATTTTATGGGCCCAAAACCATAAATCAGGAAATCGGTCTATATGGCAGCTATATCCAAATCTGAACCGATCTGGGCCAAATTGAAGACAGATTTCGAAGGGCCTAAGACAACTCACTGTCCCAAACTTCAGCAAAATCGGAAAATAAATGTGGCTTTTATGGGCTTAAGACCCTAAATCGGAGGATCGGTCTATATGGCAGCTATATCCAAATCTGGACCGATCTGGGCCAACTTGACGAAGGATGTCGATGAGCCAAACACAATTCACTGTCCCAAATTTCAGCAAAATCGGATAATAAATGTGGCTTTTATGGGCCTAAGACCCTAAATCGGAGTATCGGTCTATATGGGGGCTATATCCAAATTTGGACCGATCTGGGCCAAATTGACGAAGGATGTCGAAGGGCCCAACATAACTCACTGTCCCAAATTTCAGCAAATTCTGATAGTATATATGGCTGTTATGGGCCTAAGACCCTAAATCGGCGGATCGGTCTATATGGGGACTATATAAAGATATAGTCCGATATAGCCCATCTTCGAACTTAACCTGCTTATGGACACAAAAAGAGTCTGCGCAAAATTTCAGCTCAATATCTCTATTTTGGAAGACTGTAGCGTGATTTCAACAGACAGACGGACAGACGGACGGACATGGCTAGATCGTCTTAGATTTTTACGCTGATCAAGAATATATATACTTTATAGGGTCTGAAATGGATATTTCGATGTGTTGCAAACGGAATGACAAAATGAATATACCCCCATCCTTCGGTGGTGGGTATAAAAGTCAACTCTGAAAAACCCTTTTATTTGAATCGCATATTGTCATGATCGGTCAATATGTCTGTTTGGGGGGTTTTTCGCGGGAGTGTTATGGAGAGGGCCGACCCCCGAAAATGAGTATTAGCTTAGTGCTCTACTCCCAAATATCTATCACATAAGCTCCATGTTGTCTAACTGTCGATTAGTATATCCGGTTAGGGTTTTTTTTGCGGCTGGGGCTGCCCCTGAGTACTTACACCGATGTTTTAATACCATATTCGGCACGGGATAGCTGTGAGCACCACACAAGCTGTCAGGAGAAGCTTAGCTGCGAGCTACCGGGCGCATGCACAGGTTGTGGATAGAGGAATGTTCCATCCGGAGTTGCTGTAACAGCAGTCGCGGACAATCTGCGGTATCGAGCGGAGAGTCTCAGTGAGAGGTCGGGTGGCATCGGCTCAAACACTGAGTGCCTACGATGCTCGAAATGACAAGGCGAGTTATTGGTGCCTTTAAATAGCCAATGGCCACACTGTTTCCGCAACGATCGGTCCTTAGGACCGGAAAGGGCTTGCTCACCTACAGGAGCTTGACGAGGATCGCCACCTCCACATGAAAGTGTGGCCACAACAACAATAACCATATTCGTATTCTACTCTCCCATACCTGTTATTTGATGCCCAACAGGTGACTCTTTAAGAGCCACAGGTTACCAGCAGCCCCCATATGTGGCAGCAAAAACACATCAGCTACTATTCACCCTGTCTCCATTCACCTTGTTTTTTTTCTCAGTATTTTTCAACACTTGTCGGAATAGCAAAGTGTCTGCAATTGTTGGTGCTGCCTAACTTAGTTAGTGGCATTAATATTGTGGGAAAAACTTGCGGAAATTCGGAAACTAATTTTAAACCAGCAAAAAAAACAACTCCACCTTCCACAGCAAAACCAAAAAACCTCTAAAAGCGAAATCTTCGTGGGAAAAACACCTGCTTGCTGAGTATATGAAATGTGTACTTGCCACAAAATAAAGTTGCAAGAATTTATAACATTGTTATTTGTAGTCGAATTGTGGTTGATTTCGAGGTAGTGACTGCTTTTTATGGTTTGACTCGAGGGCATAACATTGCATTGGCAACTGACAGGTGTTGTGGCCCCCAAAGGGCTGAATAGAGCGAGATAGAGAGAGAGAGAGAGCGATTTCGATATAGGAAATATACCCAATGAAAGCCTTGAAAGTTAAATACTTTGGCTTTGGCATCAAATAAACAATTTTTAAGAAATTAATGAAGTGGAAAATTTTTGTGGGAGTAGAGAATAATGAAATGTTAACGAAGTTTGGTATTCTCTGTTTTAATTGGAAGAGTAATTAAAAAATGAAACTTTCAACTGGAAAAAATAACTAAAAATCAAACGATATTAATTAGTGGTTAAAGATAAAAAAAAAAATATTTCCCATGAACAACTATAAACCACGCCCGAGTTTCAAGTGAAATGTTACAAATATAGTTGCATGTATCAGCCATCTCTTGTGATTCAAGGCTTGGAAAATTAAAAAAGGGGAAAAATGTTTGTGAGGAAAACATCGAGTTGTTGCAGAATTTTTATACCCTCCACCATAGGATGGGGGTATACTATTGGGTTGCCCAAAAAGTAATTGCGGATTTTTCATATAGTCGGCGTTGACAAATTTTTTCACAGCTTGTGACTCTATAATTGCATTCTTTCTTCTGTCAGTTATCAGCTGTTACTTTTGGCTTGCTTTAGAAAAAAAATGTAAAAAAAGTATATTTGATTAAAGTTCATTCTAAGTTTTATAAAAAAGGCATTTACTTTCTTTTAAAAAATCCGCAATTACTTTTTGGGCAACCAATAATATCGTCATTCTGTTTTGTAACTCCTCGAAATATTCGTCTAAGACCCCATAACGTAGATATATTCTTGATCGTCATGACATTTTAAGTCGAACTAGCCATGTCCGTCCGTCTGTTCTTCAGTCCGTCTGTCCGTCCGTCCGTCTGTCCGTCCGTCCGTCCGTCCGTCCGTCGGTCTGTCCGTCCGTCCGTCCATCCGTCCGTCTGTCCGTCCGTCCGTCTATCCGTCCGTCCGTCTGTCCGTCTGTCGAAAGCATGCTAACTTTCGAAGGAGTACAGCTAGCCGCTTGAAATTTTGCACAAATACATCTTATTAGTGTAGGTCGGTTGGGATTGCAAATGGGCCATATCGGTCCACGTTTTCATATAGCTGCCATATAAATCGATCTGGGGTCTTGACTTCTTGAGCCACTAGAAGACGCAATTATTATCCAATTTGCCTGAAATTTTGCATGAGGTGTTTTGTTATGACTTCCAAAAACTGTGCGGAGTATGGTTAAAATCGGTCCATAACCTGATATAGCTGCCATATAAACCGATCTGGGGTTTAGAGTTCTTGGGCCTCTAGGGGACGCAATTATTATCCAATTTGCCTGAAATTTTGCATGAGGTGTTTTGTTATGACTTCCAACAACTGTGCGTAGTATGGTTAAAATCAGTTCATAACCTGATATAGCTGCCATATAAATCGATCTGGAATCTTGACTTCTTGAGCCACTAGAGGACGCAATTATTATCCAATTTGCTTGAAATTTTGCATGAGGTGTTCTGTTATGACTTCCAAAAACTGTGCGGAGTATGGTTAAAATCGGTCCATAACCTGATATAGCTGCCATATAAACCGATCTGGGGTTTTGAGTTCTTGGGCCTCTTGGGGACGCAATTATTATCCGATTTGGCTGAAATTTTGCATGAGTTGTTTTGTTATGACTTTCAACAACTGTGCTGAGTATGGTTAAAATCGGTCCATAACCTGACATAGCTGCCATATAAACCGATCTAGTGTCTTGACTTCTGGAGCCACTGGAGGGCGCAACTGTTATCCGATTTAGCTGAAATTTTGTGCAACGGCTTCTCTTATGACCTTTAACATACGTGTCGAAAATGGCATGAATCGACTTATAGCCTAATGCATCTTCCCTATAAACCGATCTCCCTATTTTACTTCTTCAGCCCCTAATGTGCGCAATTCTTACTGGACAAGGGGGGCAAGCGACCTCCCAATACTTGGACCTACTGTTTTATGTCATATTTGTAATCCACTGCCTAATACTTTTCATTTGAATCCCATATTGATATGAACTTCGAATATATCTGTTTAGAGGAGTTTTGGGGTTGAGGGGGAGGGGCGCTGGGTACTTGGACCCAAATTTTAACACCATATTGGTTTTCTGGTCTCCAATACTATTCAATTGATACCCTTATCATGCCCATCGGACCACTTTCGGATATGGGTGCCGTTTTTGGGGTAAGGGACCCTCCCCCTTACCCCAAAAACTCCTCCACCCGATATCTAGCAAGCAAAAGAGTGCTAATTTCGGCAGGGGCCAAATCTTTTCTATCCTCCACCATGGAACGCATTTGTCGAGTTCTTTTCCCGTCATCTCTTTTTAGGCAAAAAAGGATATAAGAAAAGATTTGCTCTGCCACTACAGCGATATCGAGATATGGTCCGGTTTGGAAAATAGAGAGATCGATTTACATGGGAGCTGTATCAGGCTATAGACCGATTCAGACCATAATAAACACGTATGTTGATGGTCATGAGAGGATCCGTCGTACAAAATTTCAGGCAAATCGAATAATAACTGCGAACTCTAGACGCTCAAGAAGTCAAGATAACAGATCGGTTTATAAGGCAGCTGTATCAGGTTATGAACCGATTTGAACCTTATTTGACACAGTTGTTGAAAGTAAGGATAAAATACGTCATGCAAAATTTCAGCCAAATCGGATAGGAATTGCGGACCAGAATTGCAGAATTGCGCCTTCTAGAGGCTCAAAAAGTCAAGTCCCCTGATCGGTTTATATGGCAGCTATATCAAAACATGGACCGATTTAAACCATACTCAGCGCAGTTGTCGGAAGTGATACCAAAACATCACGTGCAAAATTTCAGTCAAATCGGACCAGAATTGCGCCCTCTAGAGACTCAAGAAGTCAAGACCCATGATCGGTTTATACGGCAGCTATATTACGTTATGGACCGATTTGAACCATACTTAGCCCATTTGTTTGATATAATAACAAAACACGTCGTGCAAAATTTCATTCCAATCGGACCAGAATTGCAGAATTGCGCCCTCTAGAGGCTCAAAAAGTCAAGTCCCCAGATCGGTTTATATGACAGCTATATCAGGTTATGGACCGATTTGAATCATACTCGACGCAGTTGTTTGAAGTGATACCAAAACATAACAGCTATATCAAAACATGGACCGATATGGCCGATTTACAATCCCAACCGACCTACACTAATAACCTACACCTTCGAAAGTTAGCATGCTTTCGACAGACAGACGGACGGACAGACGGACGGACAGACGGACGGACAGACGGACGGACAGACGGACGGACAGACGGACGGACAGACGGACGGACAGACGGACGGACAGACGGACGGACAGACGGACGGACAGACGGACGGACAGACGGACGGACAGACGGACGGACAGACGGACGGACAGACGGACGGACAGACGGACGGACAGACGGACGGACAGACGGACAGACGGACGGACAGACGGACGGACAGACGGACGGACAGACGGACGGACAGACGGACGGACAGACGGACAGACGGACGGACAGACGGACGGACAGACGGACGGACAGACGGACGGACGGACAGACGGACGGACAGACGGACGTACAGACGGACGGTCAGACGGACGGACAGACGGACCGACAGACGGACGGACAGACGGACGGACAGACGGACGGACAGACGGACGGACAGACGGACCGACAGACGGACGGACAGACGAACGGACAGACGGACGGACAGACGAACGGACAGACGGACAGACGGACGGACAGACAGACGGACGGGCGGACGGACGGACATGGCTAGATGGGCATGAAATGTCACGACGATCAAGAATATATATACTTTATGGGGTCTCAGGCGAATATTTCGAGTAGTTACAAACAGAATGGCGAAATTAGTATGACCCCATCCTATGGTGGAGGGTATAAAAATTATACAGCCTATGTTTCCTTCCATACAAACGTATACAATCTATGAAAATTTCAAGAAAATTGTTTCAGCCAAGTATCATATAGTCATAGTGGGTCTAATGGCGTTTTTGAGGAGTGGCATGACCCCCTATACTTCGTTCTGATTTTGTATGCCAGATTCGAAATCTACTCCCGAATATCATTCATTTGAGTTCCATATTGAAATGAACGTCCAAAACGTCTGTTTGGGAGAGTTTTGGGGTTGGGGCGGCCCGATGGGCACTTGGACTCAAATTCTAATACCATATTCGTATTCTACTCTCCAAGACCTATCATTTGATACCTATATTGTCCTAATCGATCCACCCCCTTCCGATTATCGACTTTTATATAGAAGTTAAAACCTGTGTGGCGTACCCTGAAGGGGTTTTTTCTATTATTTAAGTATTGTTCTGGCCTGCCTCAGCCGTAGATAAGACCAAGCTACAAATTACAAAAATTTGTGGGCGCTACAACCTTTTTCTTTCATTGAACGAATTCCAGTCAAACACCGCTACCATTTTTTCGTTGATGCCTAGTTCCCTAACGAAAGGCAACCCCCAAAATGCTTAACAAAATTGCTTACCTTATCTAAACTAAGTCATATACAATATCTTTTTGTTTTTGTGACATCTTTTCAAATCTTTCTTTATTGCTGTTATCGTCTTTGTGTCCCCCCCAAAACTCAATGAATAAGCATTTTCTCCATCTGTACATAGCAATAGCAGGAGAAAATGGTTTTTAATTGCTTTGTCATTGTACGAGCAGTAGCCACAAAAGGTGAAAACAAGCCATGCCAAAACAAAAGAACCTCTTGGGACTTTTAACGAGAATTTTTAGAGAAACTAAGGTTTTGGTTTATTTTTGTTCTTATCAGGCCAAGGAACAATAATTAGGACATAACAAATACAACTAACCAATGGTTGCCATTAGTGAGTATTTCCTGCCCAGGCAATTTCCGCTGAAGCTTCTATTATCCTTTTCTGTGATTGTGTTTTGAATCATTTATTTGTATTTTGGAGCTCACTTTCGATTCCAGGGAATTTGATTTTATATGTTAACAACTGCAATACAATTAAAAATTCTCCCTAAATGTGTGGCCCCTATAACATTTTTCATTTTTATTTTAAAGCCACGGTGTTGTGGCTTGTGTTTCCTTTTAATTTGCCACATCCTTGCATCCGGCCATTAGCAAGAATTGTTCTTTAACAACCATAAGGCTTTTAACTTGGCAAAAATGTGTTAATGAGCATCTAAATATTGAATGAATGAAAAAGTGAGCCAAGAAGTTGAAAAAAGACAACAAAAAAACAACAACAAAAATTAAAAAGAAAATCTAGAGGTCTAAAGGGAAACAAATAAGTGTAAGAAAAGAAAAGAGTTTTGAGTGCAGCTTAAGACGAATGGTAAGTAAACTACAAGAATAACACCGATTTAAGTGAAATTTTGTCTGAAATCATATGGCATTCATCGAAATCTATTAAAAATGGAAATTTCACATGAAAAACATAAAGTGGCTGTATCTCCTTAACCATACGACCTAGAGGGAAATGGGCCTTAATTTGTGATTCCATCAAAAAATTCGGAACTTCATTGAAAATCCATTAAAAATCAAAATTTTTGTCAAAAAATTCCAAATTTCATAGAAAGTCCATTAAAAATCGAAATTTCACATGCAAAACTTAAAATGGCTGTATCTCCTAAAATATGTATCTCCTAAACTATGCGTCATAGAGGGAAATTGGCCTTAATTCGTGACACTATCAAAAAATTCCAAATTTCGTTGAAAATCCCTTAAAAATCGAAATTCCCATCAAAAAATTCCAAATTTCATTAAAAATCCAATAAAAATCGAAATTTCACATGCAAAACTTAAAATGGCTGTATCTCCTAAACTATGCGTCCTACAGGGAAATGGGCTTTTATTCGTGACACTATCAAAAAATTCCAAATTTCGTTGAAAATCCATTAAAAATCAAAACTTCCATCAAAAAATTCGAAATTTCATTGAAAATCCATTAAAAATCGAAATTTCACATGCAAAACTTAAAATGGCTGTATCTCCTAAACTATGCGTCCTAGAGGGAAATGGGCCTTAATTCGTGACTCCATCAAAAAATTCGAAATTTCATTGAAAATCCATTAAAAATCGAAATTTCACATGCACATCTTAAAATGGCTGTATCTCCTAAACTGTGCGTCCTAGAGGGAAATGGGCCTTAATTCGTGACACTATCAAAAAATTCCAAATTTCGATGAAAATCCCTTAAAAATCAAAATTTCCATCAAAAAATTCCAAATTTCGATGAAAATCCCTTAAAAATCGAATTTTCACATGCAAAACTTAAAATGGCTGTATCTCCTAAACTATGCGTCCTACAGGGAAATGGGCTTTTATTCGTGACACTATCAAAAAATTCCAAATTTCGTCGAAAATCCAATAAAAATCTAAATTTCCATCAAAAAATTCCAAATTTTATTGAAAAATCTCTTAAAAATCGAAAATTGACATGCAAAACTTACAATGGCTGTATCTCCTAAACTATGCGTCCTAGAGGGAAATGGGCCTTAATTCGTGATTCCATCAAAAAATTCGGAATTTCATTGAAAATCCATTAAAAATCGAAATTTCACATGCAAAACTTAAAATGGCTGTATCTCCTAAACTATGCGTCCTAGAGGGAAATGGGCCTTAATTTGTGATTCCATCAAAAAATTCGGAATTCATCGAAAATCCATTAAAAATCGAAATTTCACATGCAAAACTTAAAATGGCTGTATCTCCTAAACTATGCGTCCTAGAGGGAAATGGGCCTTAATTCGTGACTTCATCAAAAATTAAAAATCGAAATTTCACATGCAAAACTTAAAATGGCTGTATCTCCTAAACTATGCGTCCTAGAGGGAAATGGGCCTTAATTTGTGACTCCATCAAAAAATTCGAAATTTCATTGAAAATCCATTAAAAATCGAAATTTCACATGCAAATCTTAAAATGGCTGTATCTCCTAAACTATGCGTCCTAGAGGGAAAGGGGCCTTAATTCGTGACTCCATCAAAAAATTCGGAATATCATCGAAAATCCATTAAAAATCGAAATTTCACATGCAAATCTTAAAATGGCTGTATCTTCTAAACTATGCGTCCTAGAGGGAAATGGGCCTTAATTCGTGACTTCATCAAAAAATTCGGAATATCATTGAAAATCCATTAAAAATCGAAATTTCACATGCAAATCTTAAAATGGCTGTATCTCCTAAACTATGCGTCCTAGAGGGAAATGGGCCTTAATTCGTGACTCCATCAAAAAATTCGGAATTTCTTTAAAAATCCATTAAAAATCGAAATTTCACATGCAAAACTTAAAATGGCTGTATCTCCTAAACTATGCGTCCTAGAGGGAAATGGGCCTTAATTCGTGACTCCTTCAAAAAATTCGGAATCTCATCAAAAATCCATTAAAAATCGAAATTTCACATGCAAAACTTAAAATGGCTGTATCTCCTAAACTATGCGTCCTAGAGGGAAATGGGCCTTAATTCGTGACACCATCAAAAAATTCGGAATATCACCGAAAATCCATTAAAAATCGAAATTTCACATGCAAAACTTAAAATGGCTGTATCTCCTAAACTATGCGTCCTAGAGGGAAATGGGCCTTAATTCGTGACTCCATCAAAAAATTCGGAATATCATCGAAAATCCATTAAAAATCGAAATTTCACATGCAAAACTTAAAATGGCTGTATCTTCTAAACTATGCGTCCTAGAGGGAAATGGGCCTTAATTCGTGACTCCATCAAAAAATTCGGAATATCATCGAAAATCCATTAAAAATCGAAATTTCACATGCAAAACTTAAAATGGCTGTATCTCCTAAACTATGCGTCCTAGAGGGAAATGGGCCTTAATTCGTGACACCATCAAAAAATTCGAAATTTCATTGAAAATCCATTAAAAATCGAAATTTCACATGCAAAACTTAAAATGGCTGTATCTCCTAAACTATGTGTCCTAGAGGGAAATGAGCCTTAATTCGTGACTCCATCAAAAAATTCGGAATATCATCGAAAATTTATTAAAAATCGAAATTTCACATGTAAATCTTAAAATGGCTGTATCTCCTAAACTATGCGTCCTAGAGGGAAATGGGCCTTAATTCGTGACTCCATCAAAAAATTCGGAATCTCATCAAAAATCCATTAAAAATTGAAATTTCACATGCAAAACTTAAAATGGCTGTATCTCCTAAACTATGCGTCCTAGAGGGAAATGGGCCTTAATTCGGGACACCATCAAAAAATTCGAAATTTCATTGAAAATCCATTAAAAATCGAAATTTCACATGCAAAACTTAAAATGGCTGTATCTCCTAAACTATGCGTCCTAGAGGGAAATGGGCCTTAATTCGTGACTCCATCAAAAAATTCGGAATATCATCGAAAATCCATTAAAAATCGAAATTTCACATGCAAATCTTAAAATGGCTGTATCTCCTAAACTATGCGTCCTAGAGGGAAATGGGCCTTAATTCGTGACTCCATCAAAAAATTCGAAATTTCATTGAAAATCCATTAAAAATCGAAATTCCACATGCAAAACTTAAAATGGCTGTATCTCCTAAACTATGCGTCCTAGAGGGAAATGGGCCTTAATTCGTGACTCCATCAAAAAATTCGGAATATCATCGAAAATCCATTAAAAATCGAAATTTCACATGCAAATCTTAAAATGGCTGTATCTCCTAAACTATGCGTCCTAGAGGGAAATGGGCCTTAATTCGTGACTCCATCAAAAAATTCGGAATATCATCGAAAATCCATTAAAAATCGAAATTTCACATGCAAAACTTAAAATGGCTGTATCTTCTAAACTATGCGTCCTAGAGGGAAATGGGCCTTAATTCGTGACTCCATCAAAAAATTCGGAATATCATCGAAAATCCATTAAAAATCGAAATTTCACATGCAAAACTTAAAATGGCTGTATCTCCTAAACTATGCGTCCTAGAGGGAAATGGGCCTTAATTCGGGACACCATCAAAAAATTCGAAATTTCATTGAAAATCCATTAAAAATCGAAATTTCACATGCAAAACTTAAAATGGCTGTATCTCCTAAACTATGCGTCCTAGAGGGAAATGGGCCTTAATTCGTGACTCCATCAAAAAATTCGGAATATCATCGAAAATCCATTAAAAATCGAAATTTCACATGCAAATCTTAAAATGGCTGTATCTCCTAAACTATGCGTCCTAGAGGGAAATGGGCCTTAATTCGTGACTCCATCAAAAAATTCGAAATTTCATTGAAAATCCATTAAAAATCGAAATTCCACATGCAAAACTTAAAATGGCTGTATCTCCTAAACTATGCGTCCTAGAGGGAAATGGGCCTTAATTCGTGACTCCATCAAAAAATTCGGAATATCATCGAAAATCCATTAAAAATCGAAATTTCACATGCAAATCTTAAAATGGCTGTATCTCCTAAACTATGCGTCCTAGAGGGAAATGGGCCTTAATTCGTGACTCCATCAAAAAATTCGGAATTTCTTTAAAAATCCATTAAAAATCGAAATTTCACATGCAAAACTTAAAATGGCTGTATCTCCTAAACTATGCGTCCTAGAGGGAAATGGGCCTTAATTCGTGACTCCATCAAAAAATTCGAAATTTCATTGAAAATCCATTAAAAATCGAAATTTCACATGCAAAACTTAAAATGGCTGTATCTCCTAAACTATGCGTCCTAGAGGGAAATGGGCCATAATTCGTGACTCCATCCAAAAATTCGAAATTTCATTGAAAATCCATTAAAAATCGAAATTTCACATGCAAAACTTAAAATGGCTGTATCTCCTAAACTATGCGTCCTAGAGGGAAATGGGCCTTAATTCGTGACTCAATCAAAAAATTCGGAATCTCATCAAAAATCCATTAAAAATCGAAATTTCACATGCAAAACTTAAAATGGCTGTATCTTCTAAACTATGCGTCCTAGAGGGAAATGGGCCTTAATTCGTGACTCCATCAAAAAATTCGAAATTTCATTGAAAATCCATTAAAAATCGAAATTTCACATGCAAAACTTAAAATGGCTGTATCTCCTAAACTATGCGTCCTAGAGGGAAATGGGCCTTAATTCGTTACTCCATCAAAAAATTCGAATTTCATTGAAAATCCATTAAAAATCGAAATTTCACATGCAAAACTTAAAATGGCTGTATCTCCTAAACTATGCGTCCTAGAGGGAAATGGGCCTTAATTCGTGACTCCATCAAAAAATTCGAAATTTCATTGAAAATCCATTAAAAATCGAAATTTCACATGCAAAACTTAAAATGGCTGTATCTCCTAAACTATGCGTCCTAGAGGGAAATGGGCCTTAATTCATGACTCCATCAAAAAATTCGAAATTGAAAATTTGATTGAAAATCCATTAAAAATCGAAATTTCACATGCAAAACTTAAAATGGCTGTATCTCCTAAACTATGCGTCCTAGAGGGAAATGGGCCTTAATTCGTGACTCCATCAAAAATTTCGGAATATCATCGAAAATCCATTAAAAATCGAAATTTCACATGCAAAACTTAAAATGGCTGTATCTCCTAAACTATGCGTCCTAGAGGGAAATGGGCCTTAATTCGTGACACCATCGAAAAATTCGAAATTTCATTGAAAATCCATTAAAAATCGAAATTTCACATGCAAAACTTAAAATGGCTGTATCTCCTAAACTATGCGTCCTAGAGGGAAATGGGCCTTAATTCGTGACTCCATCAAAAAATTCGGAATTTCTTTAAAAATCCATTAAAAATCGAAATTTCACATGCAAAACTTAAAATGGCTGTATCTCCTAAACTATGCGTCCTAGAGGGAAATGGGCCTTAATTCGTGACTCCATCAAAAAATTCGAAATTTCATTGAAAATCCATTACAAATCGAAATTTCACATGCAAAACTTAAAATGGCTATATCTTCTAAACTATGCGTCCTAGAGGGAAATGGGCCTTAATTCGTGACTCCATCCAAAAATTCGGAATTTCATTGAAAATCCATTAAAAATCGAAATTTCACATGCAAATCTTAAAATGGCTGTATCTCCTAATCTATGCGTCCTAGAGGGAAATGGGCCTTAATTCGTGACTCCATCAAAAAATTCGGAATATCACCGAAAATCCATTAAAAATCGAAATTTCACATGCAAAACTTAAAATGGCTGTATCTCCTAAACTATGCGTCCTAGAGGGAAATGGGCCTTAATTCGTGACTCCATCAAAAAATTCGGAATATCATCGAAAATCCATTAAAAATCGAAATTTCACATGCAAAACTTAAAATGGCTGTATCTTCTAAACTATGCGTCCTAGAGGGAAATGGGCCTTAATTCGTGACTCCATCAAAAAATTCGGAATATCATCGAAAATCCATTAAAAATCGAAATTTCACATGCAAAACTTAAAATGGCTGCTTCTCCTAAACTATGCGTCCTAGAGGGAAATGGGCCTTAATTCGTGACTCCATCAAAAAATTCGAAATTTCATTGAAAATCCATTAAAAATCGAAATTTCACATGCAAAACTTAAAATGGCTGTATCTCCTAAACTATGCGTCCTAGAGGGAAATGGGCCTTAATTCGTGACTCCATCAAAAAATTCGGAATTTCATCGAAAATCCATTAAAAATCGAAATTTCACATGCAAAACTTAAAATGGCTGTATCTCCTAAACTATGCGTCCTAGAGGGAAATGGGCCTTAATTCGTGACTCCATCAAAAAATTCGGAATTTCATCGAAAATCCATTAAAAATCGAAATTTCACATTCTAACTTAAAATGGCTGTATCTCGTAAACTATGCGTCCTAGAGGAAAATGCAAAACTTAAAATGGCTGTATCTCCTAAACTATGCGCCCTAGAGGGAAATGGGCCTTAATTCGTGACTCCATCAAAAAATTCGAAATTTCATAGAAAATCCATTAAAACTTGAAATTTCCATGCAAAACTTAAAATGGCTGTATCTCCTAAACTATGCGTCCTAGAGGGAAATGGGCCTTAATTCGTGACTCCATCAAAAAATTCGAAATTTCATTGAAAATCCATTAAAAATCGAAATTTCACATGCAAAACTTAAAATGGCTGTATCTCCTAAACTATGCGTCCTAGAGGGAAATGGGCCTTAATTCGTGACTCCATCAAAAAATTCGGAATTTCATCGAAAATCCATTAAAAATCGAAATTTCACATTCTAACTTAAAATGGCTGTATCTCGTAAACTATGCGTCCTAGAGGAAAATGCAAAACTTAAAATGGCTGTATCTCCTAAACTATGCGCCCTAGAGGGAAATGGGCCTTAATTCGTGACTCCATCAAAAAATTCGAAATTTCATAGAAAATCCATTAAAACTTGAAATTTCCATGCAAAACTTAAAATGGCTGTATCTCCTAAACTATGCGTCCTAGAGGGAAATGGGCCTTAATTCGTGACTCCATCAAAAAATTCGAAATTTCACATGCAAAACTTAAAATGGCTATATCTTCTAAATTATGCGTCCTAGAGGGAAAATTCGGAATTTCATCGAAAATCCATTAAAAATCGAAATTTCACATGCAAAACTTAAAATGGCTGTATCTCCTAAACTATGCGTCCTAGAGGGAAATGGGCCTTAATTCGTGACTCCATCAAAAAATTCGAAATTTCATTGAAAATCCATTAAAAATCGAAATTTCACATGCAAAACTTAAATAGGCTGTATGTCCTAAACTATGCGTCCTAGAGGGAAATGGGCCTTAATTCGTGACTCCATCAAAAAATTTGGAATATCATCGAAAATCCATTAAAAATCGAAATTTCACATGCAAAACTTAAAATGGCTGTATCTCCTAAACTATGCGTCCTAGAGGGAAATGGGCCTTAATTCGTGACTCCATCAAAAAATTCGGAAATTCTTTAAAAATCCATTAAAAATCGAAATTTCACATGCAAAACTTAAAATGGCTGTATCTCCTAAACTATGCGTCCTAGAGGGAAATGGGCCTTAATTCGTGACTCCATCAAAAATTCGGAATTTCATCGAAAATCCATTAAAAATCGAAATTTCACATGCAACTCTTAAAATGGCTGTATCTCCTAAACTATGCGTCCTAGAGGGAAATGGGCCTTAATTCGTGACTCCATCAAAAAATTCGGAATATCATCGAAAATCCATTAAAAAACGAAATTTCACATGCAAATCTTAAAATGGCTGTATCTCCTAAACTATGCGTCCTAGAGGGAAATGGGCCTTAATTCGTGACTCCATCAAAAAATTCGGAAATTCTTTAAAAATCCATTAAAAATCGAATTTCACATGTAAAACATAAAATGGCTGTATCTCCTAAACTATGCGTCCTAGAGGGAAATGGGTCTTACTTCGTGACTCCATCAAAAAATTTGAAATTTCATTGAAAATCCATTAAAACTTGAAATTTCCATGCAAAACTTAAAATGGCTGTATCTCCTAAACTATGCGTCCTAGAGGGAAATGGGCCTTAATTCGTGACTCCATCAAAAAATTCGGAATATCATCGAAAATCCATTAAAAATCGAAATTTCACATGCAAAACTTAAAATGGCTGTATCTCCTAAACTATGCGTCCTAGAGGGAAATGGGCCTTAATTCGTGACTCCATCAAAAAATTCGAAATTTCATTGAAAATCCATTAAAAATCGAAATTTCACATGCAAAACTTAAAATGGCTGTATCTCCTAAACTATGCGTCCTAGAGGGAAATGGGCCTTAATTCGTGACTCCATCAAAAAATTCGGAATATCATCGAAAATCCATTAAAAATCGAAATTTCACATGCAAAACTTAAAATGGCTGTATCTCCTAAACTATGCGTCCTAGAGGGAAATGGGCCTTAATTCGTGACACCATCAAAAAATTCGAAATTTCATTGAAAATCCATTAAAAATCGAAATTTCACATGCAAAACTTAAAATGGCTGTATCTCCTAAACTATGCGTCCTAGAGGGAAATGGGCCTTAATTCGTGACTCCATCAAAAAATTCGGAATATCATCGAAAATCCATTAAAAATCGAAATTTCACATGCAAATCTTAAATGGCTGTATCTCCTAAACTATGCGTCTAGAGGGAAATGGGCCTTAATTCGTGACTCCATCAAAAAATTCGGAATTTCTTTAAAAATCCATTAAAAATCGAAATTTCACATGCAAAACTTAAAATGACTGTATCTCCTAAACTATGCGTCCTAGAGGGAAATGGGCCTTAATTCGTGACTCCATCAAAAAATTCGAAATTTCATTGAAAATCCATTAAAAATCGAAATTTCACATGCAAAACTTAAATGGCTGTATCTCCTAAACTATGCGTCCTAGATGGAAATGGGCCTTAATTCGTGACTCCATCAAAAAAATCGTAATTTCATCGAAAATCCATTAAAAATCGAAATTTCACATGCAAAACTTAAAATGGCTGTATCTCCTAAACTATGCGTCCCTAGAGGGAAATGGGCCTTAATTCATGACTCCATCAAAAAATTCGAAATTGAAAATTTGATTGAAAATCCATTAAAAATCGAAATTTCACATGCAAAACTTAAAATGGCTGTATCTCCTAAACTATGCGTCCTAGAGGGAAATGGGCCTTAATTCATGACTCCATCAAAAAATTCGAAATTGAAAATTTGATTGAAAATCCATTAAAAATCGAAATTTCACATGCAAAACTTAAAATGGCTGTATCTCCTAAACTATGCGTCCTAGAGGGAAATGGGCCTTAATTAGTGACTCCATCAAAAATTCGGAATTTCATTGAAAATCCATTAAAAATCGAAATTTCACATGCAAAACTTAAAATGACTGTATCTCCTAAACTATGCGTCCTAGAGGGAAATGAGCCTTAATTCGTGACTCCATCAAAAAATTCGGAATATCATCGAAAATCCATTAAAAATGGAAATTTCACATGCAAAACTTAAAATGGCTGTATCTCCTAAACTATGCGTCCTAGAGGGAAATGGGCCTTAATTCGTGACACCATCAAAAATTCGAATTTCATTGAAAATCCATTAAAAATCGAAATTTCACATGCAAAACTTAAAATGGCTGTATCTCCTAAACTATGCGTCCTAGAGGGAAATGGGCCTTAATTCGTGACTCCATCAAAAATTCGAATTTCATTGAAAATCCATTAAAAATCGAAATTTCACATGCAAAACTTAAAATGGCTGTATCTCCTAAACTATGTGTCCTAGAGGGAAATGAGCCTTAATTCGTGACTCAAACAAAAAATTCGGAATATAAACTATGCGTCCTAGAGGGAAATGGGCCATAATTCGTGACTCCATCAAAAAATTCGAATTTCATTGAAAATCCATTAAAAATCGAAATTTCACATGCAAAACTTAAAATGGCTGTATCTTCTAAACTATGCGTCCTAGAGGGAAATGGGCCTTAATTCGTGACTCCATCAAAAAATTCGAAATTTCATTGAAAATCCATTAAAAATCGAAATTTCACATGCAAAACTTAAAATGGCTGTATCTCCTAAACTATGCGTCCTAGAGGGAAATGGGCCTTAATTCGTGACTCCATCAAAAAATTCGAAATTTCATTGAAAATCCATTAAAAATCGAAATTTCACATGCAAAACTTAAAATGGCTGTATCTCCTAAACTATGCGTCCTAGAGGGAAATGGGCCTTAATTCGTGACTCCATCAAAAATTTCGGAATCTCATCAAAAATCCATTAAAAATCGAAATTTCACATGCAAAACTTAAAATGGCTGTATCTTCTAAACTATGCGTCCTAGAGGGAAATGGGCCTTAATTCGTGACTCCATCAAAAAATTCGAAATTTCATTGAAAATCCATTAAAAATCGAAATTTCACATGCAAAACTTAAAATGGCTGTATCTCCTAAACTATGCGTCCTAGAGGGAAATGGGCCTTAATTCGTGACACCATCAAAAAATTCGAAATTTCATTGAAAATCCATTAAAAATCGAAATTTCACATGCAAAACTTAAAATGGCTGTATCTCCTAAACTATGCGTCCTAGAGGGAAATGGGCCTTAATTCGTGACTCCATCAAAAAATTCGGAATATCATCGAAAATCCATTAAAAATCGAAATTTCACATGCAAATCTTAAAATGGCTGTATCTCCTAAACTATGCGTCCTAGAGGGAAATGGGCCTTAATTCGTGACTCCATCAAAAAATTCGGAATTTCTTTAAAAATCCATTAAAAATCGAAATTTCACATGCAAAACTTAAAATGACTGTATCTCCTAAACTATGCGTCCTAGAGGGAAATGGGCCTTAATTCATGACTCCATCAAAAAATTCGAATTGAAAATTTGATTGAAAATCCATTAAAAATCGAAATTTCACATGCAAAACTTAAAATGGCTGTATCTCCTAAACTATGCGTCCTAGAGGGAAATGGGCCTTAATTCATGACTCCATCAAAAAATTCGAAATTGAAAATTTGATTGAAAATCCATTAAAAATCGAAATTTCACATGCAAAACTTAAAATGGCTGTATCTCCTAAACTATGCGTCCTAGAGGGAAATGGGCCTTAATTAGTGACTCCATCAAAAATTCGGAATTTCATCAAAAATCAATTAAAAATCGAAATTTCACATGCAAAACTTAAAATGACTGTATCTCCTAAACTATGCGTCCTAGAGGGAAATGAGCCTTAATTCGTGACTCCATCAAAAAATTCGGAATATCATCGAAAATCCATTAAAAATGGAAATTTCACATGCAAAAAATAAAATGGCTGAATCTCCTAAACTATGCGTCCTAGAGGGAAATGGGCCTTAATTCGTGACACCATCAAAAAATTCGAAATTTCATTGAAAATCCATTAAAAATCGAAATTTCACATGCAAAACTTAAAATGGCTGTATCTCCTAAACTATGCGTCCTAGAGGGAAATGGGCCTTAATTCGTGACTCCATCAAAAAATTCGAAATTTCATTGAAAATCCATTAAAAATCGAAATTTCACATGCAAAACTTAAAATGGCTGTATCTCCTAAACTATGTGTCCTAGAGGGAAATGAGCCTTAATTCGTGACTCAAACAAAAAATTCGGAATATAAACTATGCGTCCTAGAGGGAAATGGGCCATAATTCGTGACTCCATCAAAAAATTCGAAATTTCATTGAAAATCCATTAAAATCGAAATTTCACATGCAAAACTTAAAATGGCTGTATCTTCTAAACTATGCGTCCTAGAGGGAAATGGGCCTTAATTCGTGACTCCATCAAAAAATTCGAAATTTCATTGAAAATCCATTAAAAATCGAAATTTCACATGCAAAACTTAAAATGGCTGTATCTCCTAAACTATGCGTCCTAGAGGGAAATGGGCCTAATTCGTGACTCCATCAAAAAATTCGAAATTTCATTGAAAATCCATTAAAAATCGAAATTTCACATGCAAAACTTAAAATGGCTGTATCTCCTAAACTATGCGTCCTAGAGGGAAATGGGCCTTAATTCGTGACTCCGTCAAAAATTTCGGAATCTCATCAAAAATCCATTAAAAATCGAAATTTCACATGCAAAACTTAAAATGGGCTGTATCTTCTAAACTATGCGTCCTAGAGGGAAATGGGCCTTAATTCGTGACTCCATCAAAAAATTCGAAATTTCATCAAAATCCATTAAAAATCGAAATTTCACATGCAAAACTTAAAATGGCTGTATCTTCTAAACTATGCGTCCTAGAGGGAAATGGGCCTTAATTCGTGACTCCATCAAAAAATTCGAAATTTCATTGAAAATCCATTAAAAATCGAAATTTCACATGCAAACTTAAAATGGCTGTATCTCCTAAACTATGCGTCCTAGAGGGAAATGGGCCTTAATTCGTGACTCCATCAAAAAATTCGGAATATCATCGAAAATCCATTAAAAATCGAAATTTCACATGCAAAACTTAAATGGCTGTATCTCCTAAACTATGCGTCCTAGAGGGAAATGGGCCTTAATTCGTGACACCATCGAAAAATTCGAAATTTCATCGAAAATCCATTAAAAATCGAAATTTCACATGCAAATCTTAAAATGGCTGTATCTCCTAACTATGCGTCCTAGAGGGAAATGGGCCTTAATTCGTGACTCCATCAAAAAATTCGAATTTCTTTAAAAATCCATTAAAAATCGAAATTTCACATGCAAATCTTAAAATGGCTGTATCTCCTAAACTATGCGTCCTAGAGGGAAATGGGCCTTAATTCGTGACTCCATCAAAAAATTCGAAATTTCATTGAAAATCCATTAAAAATCGAAATTTCACATGCAAATCTTAAAATGGCTTTATCTCCTAAACTATGCGTCCTAGAGGGAAATGGGCCTTAATTCGTGACTCCATCAAAAAATTCAGAATCTCATCAAAAATCCATTAAAAATCGAAATTTCACATGCAAAACTTAAAATGGCTATATCTTCTAAACTATGCGTCCTAGAGGGAAATGGGCCTTAATTCGTGACTCCATCAAAAAATTCGGAATTTCATTGAAAATCCATTAAAAATCTAAATTTCACATGCAAAACTTGAAATGGCTGTATCTTGTAAACTATGCGTCCTAGAGGAAAATGGACCTTAATTCGTGGCTCCATCAAAAAATTCGGAATTTAATTGAAAATCCATTAAAAATCGAAATTTCACATGCAAAACTTAAAATGGCTGTATCTCCTAAACTATGCGTCCTAGAGGGAAATGGGCCTTAATTCGTGACTCCATCAAAAAATTCGGAATATCATCGAAAATCCATTAAAAATCGAAATTTCACATGCAAAACTTAAAATGGCTGTATCTCCTAAACTATGCGTCCTAGAGGGAAATGGGCCTTAATTCGTGACTCCATCAAAAAATTCGGAATTTCATCGAAAATCCATTAAAAATCGAAATTTCACATGCAAAACTTAAAATGGCTGTATCTCCTAAACTATGCGCCCTAGAGGGAAATGGGCCTTAATTCGTGACTCCATCAAAAAATTCGGAATTTCATCCAAAATCTATTAAAATCGAAATTTCACATTCTAACTTAAAATGGCTGTATCTCGTAAACTATGCGTCCTAGAGGGAAATGGGCCTTAATTCGTGACTCCATCCAAAAATTCGGAATCTCATCAAAAATCCATTAAAATCGAAATTTCACATGCAAAACTTAAAATGGCTGTATCTTCTAAACTATGCGTCCTAGAGGGAAATGGGCCTTAATTCGTGACTCCATCAAAAAATTCGGAATATCATCAACTTAAAATGGCTGTATCTCCTAAACTATGCGTCCTAGAGGGAAATGGGCCTTAATTCGTGACTCCATCAAAAAATTCGGAATATCATCGAAAATCCATTAAAAATCGAAATTTCACATGCAAATCTTAAAATGGCTGTATCTCCTAAACTATGCGTCCTAGAGGGAAATGGGCCTTAATTCGTGACTCCATCAAAAAATTCGGAATATCATCGAAAATCCATTAAAAATCGAAATTTCACATGCAAAACTTAAAATGGCTGTATCTCCTAAACTATGCGTCCTAGAGGGAAATGGGCCTTAATTCGTGACTCCATCAAAAAATTCGGAATTTCATCCAAAATCTATTAAAAATCGAAATTTCAAATGCAAATCTTAAAATGGCTGTATCTCGTAAACTATGCGTCCTAGAGGAAATGGGCCTTAATTCGTGACTCCATCCAAAAATTCGGAATCTCATCAAAAATCCATTAAAAATCGAAATTTCACATGCAAAACTTAAAATGGCTGTATCTTCTAAACTATGCGTCCTAGAGGGAAATGGGCCTAATTCGTGACTCCATCAAAAAATTCGAAATTTCATTGAAAATCCATTAAAAATCGAAATTTCACATGCAAAACTTAAAATGGCTGTATCTCCTAAACTATGCGTCCTAGAGGGAAATGGGCCTTAATTCGTGACTCCATCAAAAAATTCGGAATATCATCGAAAATCCATTAAAAATCGAAATTTCACATGCAAAACTTAAAATGGCTGTATCTCCTAAACTATGCGTCCTAGAGGGAAATGGGCCTTAATTCGTGACTCCATCAAAAATTCGGAATTTCATCGAAAATCCATTAAAAATCGAAATTTCACATGCAAAACTTAAAATGGCTGTATCTCCTAAACTATGCGTCCTAGAGGGAAATGGGCCTTAATTCGTGACTCCATCAAAAAAATCGGAATATCATCAAAAATCCATTAAAAATCGAAATTTCACATGCAAAACTTAAAATGGCTGTATCTCCTAAACTATGCGTCCTAGAGGGAAATGGGCCTTAATTCGTGACTCCATCAAAAAATTCGGAATCTCATCAAAAATCCATTAAAATCGAAATTTCACATGCAAAACTTAAAATGGCTCTATCTTCCAAACTATGCGTCCTAGAGGGAAATGGGCCTTAATTCGTGACTCCATCAAAAAATTCGAAATTTCATTGAAAATCCATTAAAAATCGAAATTTCACATGCAAAACTTAAAATGGCTGTATCTCCTAAACTATGCGTCCTAGAGGGAAATGGGCCTTAATTCGTGACTCCATCAAAATCTCGGAATATCATCGAAAATCCATTAAAAATCGAAATTTCACATGCAAAACTTAAAATGGCTGTATCTCCTAAACTATGCGTCCTAGAGGGAAATGGGCCATAATTCGTGACTCCATCAAAAAATTCGGAATTTCATCGAAAATCCATTAAAAATCGAAATTTCACATGCAAAACTTAAATGGCTGTATCTCCTAAACTATGCGTCCTAGAGGGAAATGGGCCTTAATTCGTGACTCCATCAAAAAAATCGGAATATCATCAAAAATCCATTAAAAATCGAAATTTCACATGCAAAACTTAAAATGGCTGTATCTTCTAAACTATGCGTCCTAGAGGGAAATGGGCCTTAATTCGTGACTCCATCAAAAAATTCGAAATTTCATTGAAAATCCATTAAAAATCGAAATTTCACATGCAAAACTTAAAATGGCTGTATCTCCTAAACTATGCGTCCTAGAGGGAAATGGGCCTTAATTCGTGAATCCATCAAAAAATTCGGAATATCATCGAAAATCCATTTAAAATCGAAATTTCACATGCAAATCTTAAAATGGCTGTATCTCCTAAACTATGCGTCCTAGAGGGAAATGGGCCTTAATTCGTGACTCCATCAAAAAATTCGGAATATCATCGAAAATCCATTAAAAATCGAAATTTCACATGCAAAACTTAAAATGGCTGTATCTCCTAAACTATGCGTCCTAGAGGGAAATGGGCCTTAATTCGTGACTCCATCAAAAAATTCGAAATATCATCGAAATCCATTGAAAATCGAAATTTCACATGCAAAACTTCAAATGGCTGTATCTCCTAAACTATGCGTCCTAGAGGGAAATGGGCCTTAATTCGTGACTCCATCAAAAAATTCGGAATTTCTTTAAAAATCCATTAAAAATCGAAATTTCACATGCAAAACTTAAAATGGCTGTATCTCCTAAACTATGCGTCCTAGAGGGAAATGGGCCTTAATTCGTGACTCCATCAAAAAATTCGAAATTTCATTGAAAATCCATTAAAAATCGAAATTTCACATGCAAAACTTAAAATGGCTGTATCTCCTAAACTATGCGTCCTAGAGGGAAATGGGCCTTAATTCGTGACTATATCAAAAAATTCGAAATTTCATTGAAAATCCATTAAAAAACGAAATTTCACATGCAAAACTTAAAATGACTGTATCTCCTAAACTATGCGTCTTAGAGGGAAATGGGCCTTAATTCGTGACTCCATCAAAAAATTCGGAATATCATCGAAAATCCATTAAAAATCGAAATTTCACATGCAAAACTTAAAATGGCTGTATCTCCTAAACTATGCGTCCTAGAGGGAAATGGGCCTTAATTCGTGACTCCATCAAAAAATTCGAAATTTCATTGAAAATCCATTAAAAATCGAAATTTCACATGCAAAACTTAAAATGGCTGTATCTCCTAAACTATGCGTCCTAGAGGGAAATGGGCCTTAATTCGTGACTATATCAAAAAATTCGAAATTTCATTGAAAATCCATTAAAAATCGAAATTTCACATGCAAAACTTAAAATGGCTGTATCTCCTAAACTATGCGTCTTAGAGGGAAATGGGCCTTAATTCGTGACTCCATCAAAAAATTCGGAATATCATCGAAAATCCATTAAAAATCGAAATTTCACATGCAAAACTTAAAATGGCTGTATCTCCTAAACTATGCGTCCTAGAGGGAAATGGGCCTTAATTCGTGGCTGTATCTCCTAAACTATGCGTCCTAGAGGGAAATGGGCCTTAATTCGTGACTCCATCAAAAAATTCGGAATATCATCGAAAATCCATTAAAAATCGAAATTTCACATGCAAAACTTGAAATGGCTGTATCTTGTAAACTATGCGTCCTAGAGGAAAATGGACCTTAATTCGTGGCTCCATCAAAAAATTCGGAATTTAATTGAAAATCCATTAAAAATCGAATTTCACATGCAAAACTTAAAATGGCTGTATCTCCTAAACTATGCGTCCTAGAGGGAAATGGGCCTTAATTCGTGACTCCATCAAAAAATTCGGAATTTCATCGAAAATCCATTAAAAATCGAAATTTCACATGCAAAACTTAAAATGGCTGTATCTCCTAACCTATGCGTCCTAGAGGGAAATGGGCCTTAATTCGTGACTCCATCAAAAAATTCGGAATCTCATCAAAAATCCATTAAAAATCGAAATTTCACATGCAAAACTTAAAATGGCTGTATCTCCTAAACTATGCGTCCTAGAGGGAAATGGGCCTTAATTCGTGACTCCATCAAAAAATTCGAAATTTCATTGAAAATCCATTAAAAATCGAAATTTCACATGCAAAACTTAAAATGGCTGTATCTCCTAAACTATGCGTCTTAGAGGGAAATGGGCCTTAATTCGTGACTCCATCAAATAATTCGGAATATCATCGAAAATCCATTAAAAATCGAAATTTCACATGCAAAACTTAAGTGGCTGTATTTCCTAAACTATGCGTCCTAGAGGGAAATGGGCCTTAATTCGTGACTCCATCAAAAAATTCGGAATATCATCGAAAATCCATTAAAAATCGAAATTTCACATGCAAAAACTTAAAATGGCTGTATCTCCTAAACTATGCGTCCTAGAGGGAAATGGGCCTTAATTCGTGACTCCATCAAAAAATTCGGAATATCATCGAAAATCCATTAAAAATCGAAATTTCACATGCAAAACTTAAAATGGCTGTATCTCCTAAACTATGCGTCCTAGAGGGAAATGGGCCTTAATTCGTGACTCCATCAAAAAATTCGGAATTTCTTTAAAAATCCATTAAAAATCGAAATTTCACATGCAAAACTTAAAATGGCTGTATCTCCTAAACTATGCGTCCTAGAGGGAAATGGGCCTTAATTCGTGACTCCATCAAAAAATTCGAAATTTCATTGAAAATCCATTAAAAATCGAAATTTCACATGCAAAACTTAAAATGGCTGTATCTCCTAAACTATGCGTCCTAGAGGGAAATGGGCCTTAATTCGTGACTCCATCAAAAAATTCGGAATATCATCGAAAATCCATTAAAAATCGAAATTTCACATGCAAAACTTGAAATGCCTATATCTTCTAAACTATGCGTCCTAGAGGGAAATGGGCCTTAATTCGTGACTCCATCAAAAAATTCGGAATTTCATTGAAAATCCATTAAAAATCGAAATTTCACATGCAAAACTTAAAATGGCTGTATCTCCTAAACTATGCGTCCTTGAGGGAAATGGGCCTTAATTCGTGACTCCATCAAAAAATTCGGAATATCATCGAAAATCCATTAAAATCGAAATTTCACATGCAAAACTTAAAATGGCTGTATCTCCTAAACTATGCGTCCTAGAGGGAAATGGGCCTTAATTCGTGACTCCATCAAAAAATTCGGAATCTCATCAAAAATCTTCTAAACTATGCGTCCTAGAGGGAAATGGGCCTTAATTCGTGACTCCATCAAAAAATTCAAAATTTCATTGAAAATCCATTAAAAATCGAAATTTCACATGCAAAACTTAAAATGGCTGTATCTCCTAAATTATGCGTCTAGAGGGAAATGGGCCTTAATTCGTGACTGCATCAAAAAATTCAGAATATCGTCGAAAATCCATTAAAAATCGAAATTTCACATGCAAAACTTAAAATGGCTGTGTCTCCTAAACTATGCGTCTTAGAGGGAAATGGGCCTTAATTCGTGACTCCATCAAAAAATTCGAAATTTCATCGAAAATCCATTAAAAATCGAAATTTCACATGCAAAACTTAAAATGGCTGTATCTCCTAAACTATGCGTCATAGAGGGCCTTAATTCGTGACTCCATCAAAAAATTCGGAATTTCATTGAAAATCCATTAAAAATCGAAATTTCACATGCAGAACTTAAAATGGCTGTATCTCCTAAACTATGCGTCCTAGAGGGAAATGGACCTTAATTCGTGACTCCATCAAAAAATTCGGAATTTCATCAAAAATCCATTAAAAATCGAAATTTCACATGCAAAACTTAAAATGGCTGTATCTCCTAAACTATGCGTCCTAGAGGGAAATGGGCCTTAATTCGTGACTCCATCAAAAAATTCGAAATTTCATTGAAAATCAATTAAAAATCGAAATTTCACATGCAAAACTTAAAATGGCTGTGTCTCCTTAAGTCCTAGAGGGAAATGGGCCTTAATTCGTGACTCCATCAAAATATTCGAAATTTCATCGAAAATCCATTAAAAATCGAAATTTCACATGCAAAACTTAAAATGGCTGTATCTCCTAAACTATGCGTCCTAGAGGGAAATGGGCCTTAATTCGTGACTCCATCAAAAAATTCGAAATTTCATTGAAAATCCATTAAAAATCGAAGTTTCACATGCAGAACTTAAAATGGCTGTATCTCCTAAACTATGCGTCCTAGAGGGAAATGGACCTTAATTCGTGACTCCATCAAAAAATTCGGAATTTCATCAAAAATCCATTAAAAATCGAAATTTCACATGCAAAACTTAAAATGGCTGTATCTCCTAAACTATGCATCCTAGAGGGAAATGGGCCTTAATTCGTGACTCCATCAAAAAATTCGGAATTTCATCGAAAATCTATTAAAAATCGAAATTTCACATTCTAACTTAAAATGGCTGTATCTCGTAAACTATGCGTCCTAGAGGAAAATGGACCTTAATTCGTGGCTCCATCAAAAAATTCGGAATTTAATCGAAAATCCATTAAAAATCGAAATTTCACATGCAGAACTTAAAATGGCTGTATCTCCTAAACTATGCGTCCTAGAGGGAAATGGGCCTTAATTCGTGACTCCATCAAAAAATTCGGAATCTCATCAAAAATCCATTAAAAATCGAAATTTCACATGCAAAACTTAAAATGGCTGTATCTCCTAAACTATGCGTCCTAGAGGGAAATGGGCCTTAATTCGTGACTCCATCAAAAAATTCGGAATGTCATCGAAAATCCATTAAAAATCGAAATTTCACATGCAAATCTTAAAATGGCTGTATCTCCTAAACTATGCGTCCTAGAGGGAAATGGGCCATAATTCGTGACTCCATCAAAAAATTCGAAATTTCATTGAAAATCCATTAAAAATCGAAATTTCACATGCAAAACTTAAAATGGCTGTATCTCCTAAACTATGCGTCCTAGAGGGAAATGGGCCTTAATTCGTGACTCCGTCAAAAAATTCGGAATCTCATCAAAAATCCATTAAAAATCGAAATTTCACATGCAAAACTTAAAATGGCTGTATCTCCTAAACTATGCGTCCTAGAGGGAAATGGGCCTTAATTCGTGACTCCATCAAAAAATTCGAAATTTCATTGAAAATCCATTAAAAATCGAAATTTCACATGCAAAACTTAAAATGGCTGTATCTCTTAAACTATGCGTCCTAGAGGGAAATGGGCCTTAATTCGTGACTCCATCAAAAAATTCGAAATTTCATTGAAAATCCATTAAAAATCGAAATTTCACATGCAAAACTTAAGATGGCTGTATCTCCTAAACTATGCGTCCTAGAGGGAAATGGGCCTTAATTCGTGACTCCATCAAAAATTCGGAATCTCATCAAAAATCCATTAAAAATCGAAATTTCACATGCAAAACTTATAATGGCTGTATCTTCTAAACTATGCGTCCTAGAGGGAAATGGGCCTTAATTCGTGACTCCATCAAAAAATTCGAAATTTCATTGAAAATCCATTAAAATCGAAATTTCACATGCAAAACTTAAAATGGCTGTATCTCCTAAACTATGCGTCCTAGAGGGAAATGGGCCTTAATTCGTGACTCCATCAAAAAATTCGAAATTTCATTGAAAATCCATTAAAAATCGAAATTTCACATGCAAAACTTAAAATGGCTGTATCTCCTAAACTATGCGTCCTAGAGGGAAATGGGCCTTAATTCGTTACTGCATCAAAAAATTCGGAATATCATCGAAAATCCATTAAAAATCGAAATTTCACATGCAAAACTTAAAATGGCTGTATCTCCTAAACTATGCGTCCTAGAGGGAAATGGGCCTTAATTCGTGACTCCATCAAAAAATTCGAAATTTCATTGAAAATCCATTAAAAATCGAAATTTCACATGCAAAACTTGAAATGGCTATATCTTCTAAACTATGCGTCCTAGAGGGAAATGGGCCTTAATTCGTGACTCCATCAAAAAATTCGAAATTTCATTGAAAATCCATTAAAAATCGAAATTTCACATGCAAAACTTAAAATGGCTGTATCTCCTAAACTATGCGTCCTAGAGGGAAATGGGCCTTAATTCGTGACACCATCAAAAAATTCGAAATTTCATTGAAAATCCATTAAAAATCGAAATTTCACATGCAAAACTTGAAATGGCTATATCTTCTAAACTATGCGTCCTAGAGGGAAATGGCCTTAATTCGTGACACCATCAAAAAATTTGAAATTTCATTGAAAATCCATTAAAAATCGAAATTTCACATGCAAAACTTGAAATGGCTATATCTTCTAAACTATGCGTCCTAGAGGGAAATGGGCCTTAATTCGTGACACCATCAAAAATTCGAAATTTCATTGAAAATCCATTAAAAATCGAAATTTCACATGCAAAACTTAAAATGGCTGTATCTCCTAAACTATGCGTCCTAGAGGGAAATGGGCCTTAATTCGTTACTGCATCAAAAAATTCGGAATATCATCGAAAATCCATTAAAAATGGAAATTTCACATGCAAAACTTAAAATGGCTGTATCTCCTAAACTATGTGTCCTAGAGGGAAATGAGCCTTAATTCGTGACTCCATCAAAAAATTCGGAATATCATCGAAAATCCATTAAAAATCGAAATTTCACATGTAAATCTTAAAATGCTGTATCTCCTAAACTATGCGTCCTAGAGGGAAATGGGCCTTAATTCGTGACACCATCAAAAAATTCGAAATTTCATTGAAAATCCATTAAAAATCGAAATTTCACATGCAAATCTTAAAATGGCTGTATCTCCTAAACTATGCGTCCTAGAGGGAAATGGGCCTTAATTCGTGACACCATCAAAAAATTCGAAATTTCTTTAAAATCCATTAAAAATCGAAATTTCACATGCAAAACTTAAAATGGCTGTATCTCCTAAACTATGCGTCCTAGAGGGAAATGGGCCTTAATTCGTGACTCCATCCAAAAATTCGAAATTCATTGAAAATCCATTAAAAATCGAAATTTCACATGCAAAATTTAAAATGGCTGTATCTCCTAAACTATGCGTCCTAGAGGGAAATGGGCCTTAATTCGTGACTCCATCAAAAAATTCGAAATTTCATTGAAAATCCATTAAAAATCGAATTTCACATGCAAAACTTAAAATGGCTGTATCTCCTAAACTATGCGTCCTAGAGGGAAATGGGGCTTAATTCGTGACTCCATCAAAAAATTCGGAATCTCATCAAAAATCCATTAAAAATCGAAATTTCACATGCAAAACTTAAAATGGCTGTATCTCCTAAACTATGCGTCCTAGAGGGAAATGGGCCATAATTCGTGACTCCATCAAAAAATTCGAAATATCATTGAAAATCCATTAAAAATCGAAATTTCACATGCAAAACTTAAAATGGCTGTATCTCCTAAACTATGCGTCCTAGAGGGAAATGGGCCTTACTTCGTGACTCCATCAAAAAATTCGAAATTTCATTGAAAATCCATTAAAAATCGAAATTTCACATGCAAAACTTAAAATGGCTGTATCTCCTAAACTATGCGTCCTAGAGGGAAATGGGCCTTAATTCGTGACTCCATTAAAAAATTCGGAATTTCATTGAAAATCCATTAAAAATCGAAATTTCACATGCAAAACTTAAAATGGCTGTATCTCCTAAAC